>NW_006441071.1:3163368-3230798 GCF_000325575.1 Pteropus alecto | reverse complement strand
CACCTCGCCAAGCAGGGAGAAAATAGGAGTCTAACCCTGTGATGGTGAAATCACGTGTGCATCTCTGATTTTTGAGTCTAGAACCAGTTATTCTGTTTGGGTTACTTAAATTGTTTCAGCAGAAGTGATATTCTACCATACAAGATGACTCTCATCATCTTAGCCATTTGATGAAATTCTCCCCTGTTGCTAACTTGGGAGGGGGAGATAAAATAGTCAACTACTGACAGAGACCAAGAAAATCAGAAAAGTCTGGGATTGACTGCTACTATTGAAAGTCTGGTATATGTCACACATCAGAATGATCTCTTAGTTTGGGAAATAGTTCTATTTACGTGGTTACATTAGTCCCCTTACTAGGGCAAAAAAGTGGTGGTAACTGAGGACATACCATTCTGGGTTTTCAAAAGGGAAAATGCCAGTGTGTGTGTGTGTGTGTGTGTGTGTGTGTGTGTGTGTGTGTGCGCGCGCGTGTGTGTATGTACTTGCTACAATGTTGTATGACGATTGTAATTTGGAATAGGTAAGCATCAGCAAACAGAGGACAAATGTTCAACTTGGTTGCTGGCAGTGGAAGAAAAAGACTTCATATTTGGGATAAAACAAAAGGAGCAAAATAAATGGAATAAATATTTGCAATATTGCTCTGAGGGTAAAGAATATTCAGATAAATACCGAGGACCATGGGTCTCCCATACCATCTTATAGGGAAGAGGAAACTGAAATACTGATGAGAAGGCTGAAAAAAGTAGAGTGTTGTCTCACTCTGGTCATATGTTAAAACAAAGAGCTGAAACTATTATAATCCTGCATATTGAATCAGATGAACTCCTTGGGGAATTTGGGACTTGCATTTCAAACTTTGCTGAGCTAAGTAAACTGATAAAAGTTACTCAAACCTAAAGCATACAGGTTATTCCCTGCTAGCTAAACAACACCCACACTGGGAGTTAGGATTCAATGGCAATAATTTTAGAAAAGCCTATAATTGGAGCAAAAAAGGACAGTTATTTAAACAGTTTTGGATTGCTATAAAATCGTCGAAGATGGAAAAAGAAAATGAAATTCTGTTGTCATAGCTCTGTAAGGTAAACATTTTTGAACTTCGTGAAAACCACATGGGACAACTGGAACCAATGATGTCATCCTTGGATGCCTAAGATCTTGATCTAAAGCACTCCCAGAACTGATCAGAGAATCAATGGTTGCCAGGAATCACTCAAACAAAATCACAGTAATTGTTAGCACAAAACACTTTTCTTGGTTTACTCTGACTATATTGGGCGAGGTCATTAAGAAGACGTGACCATGAGCTAGACCTGGACAATTGGAGGCTCCACACTACTTCCACTGTACTTGGAATGTGCACTCAGCTTGCCTTCCCTGAGCTAGAAGCTGCCCCAGGACAGAAACTTGAGATAGTAATGTGATGAGGAGACCATCTGGGCTGGGTATCTAACTGAACCCTGTTAAGGCGTCTCTATTAACTTTTAAGATTTAGCTGTGGGTGAAGGAAACCACTCCTCTTTCTGCCACCCAAGATAAGCCTCCTAAGTAAATTCTCTTTTTTATTGAAGTGTAACCTACCAATGTGGAGCAGTTTGCCTTTTTTTCTTGGATCTCTTCTTGTCCTAAGCATACCAGGCCCATTCAAGATTATATCTAGGCAACTCCTGGCTGGATTTGCAAACAAATAGACTAACTCCTAGACTGCAATTTGTCCACACCAGACTGACATGAAATATCTGCTGCTGATTTGTCACATTGGTACATTCTAGCTAATGGGTTTCTTTTCAATGTTGAAGGAGTGGGCAGTAGGTTATTATTGATTTAAATTCCTAGGATATGGCAAAATCCTAAAATATGAGATAAATTTAAATGATATAAAAGAAATCTGTGGTATTTAAGTCTTATCAACACCTAAAAGTGGCTTCAAATATAACAATTGAATTCTGTTGACCAAATAAAGATTATACCAAATCAGTAAAGATATAAACATGTCTTAAAATTTGGCATTCTTTCTAGAAACAAAGAATCATAAGGGCTGAGAAACTGTTAATACATTTTTTTCTCTTTTTAAACAGGTTAGAAATATATTTTTAAAATTAAAACGAGAGATGTGATATAAATACCTTATTAATTTGCACATTTCCCTTATTTCCCCAATATTTCAACTATACAATGATGATATGGAGAGAATTACATGTTTTTATATTCTAATATACTTCATCCTCAGCAGACTTTATAATATATTTCTGCGGAACAGACATCATCACTTTTAAATGTTTGAACAATGAATTGCACAGGAGAAATGTTGTTGATTGTTTGAGACATTTTTATTCAGGCAGTATTACAGATCTTTAACTTATCTTTCAGAGTTACACATGTTAATATACAATGTTTCTCACATTTCTGCCATTTCAGCAAATAACTAATGCGAGAAAGAACTCCTTATTTACATTTCTGAAAATGTGCAAGTTTCTATTCTTAAAAGTTGTCTGCTAGTAAAGGATACTTACAATTCAACAACAAGGCTATATGCTATATGGTTTCATTTATAGAGAATAGAAGAGTAAAATCCATAGAGACAGAAAGCAGACTGGTGGTTACCTCAAGCTTGGGGATGTGGGGGGTGGACTGGGGAGTGACTGCTTAATGGGTATGGGGTTTGGGTTTGGGATGATGAAAATTTTCTGGAACTAGATAGTGGTGATGGTTGCTTAACATTGCTAATGTACTTAATGACACTGAATTTTTCTTTATTTTTACCCACTTTAAATGGTTAGAATGGTAGATTTTATGTTATGTATATTTTACCACAATAAAAAGAAAATTTAAAAAATTATCTACCTATTCATAGATTCAAGATATTATCCTTCTTTTGAGTCAAATATGAAATCTATTTCACTGCTTTTCAAAAGAATCTTTCTATAATCAGATGAAATGATGCCCTTTTGAGTGAATAACAAATAGCTATTAAAAATGTGCATTCATATTGATTTTGTACCAAACACGTGAATTATGTGATTAGAATTCCCAGTCTTAAGCCCAGTGAAATCTCAGATTCTTTCAGACCTAATACTGAATTTCAAGTAACAGGTATGAAGTAAGGGTAGGTAGGGATCAAAGTACAGGTTTAAGAGTTAAATGGATTCATATCCTAGTTTTTCACTAGATGTGGGACTTCAGGCAAAGAACAGTAATCTCTCGTCTCAGTTTTCTCACTAGTAAAATGGGGATATCTATTTTACTGTGATGTTGTAAAAACTGAATAAGTACATAGATGAAAAGTGCTTAGCAATGAGTTCAGCATATGGTAAATGTTCAGTATGGTGACTTTTAGGACAGGCTTATATAGACTTTTTCTATTGTAATCTTTTTATAAAATTTCCTTCAGTGGGAAGGAAGCTCACTCATCTTGCCTTCACAGAATTCTAATTGGAAGGGTGTCTTTTGATATGCTGACTAGATTAAGCCACAGAGCAGTAATTTTGATTAAATGAAGAAGTCATCGGTTAAAACTGTTACCTTCCTACTTCTACAGTCCTCTTTGACCCATGTCAGTATGAGTATTCTGGAAGTATTCTGGAATCCTTTCTCCAGAAGAGAGAGTCTAGCTTTTCATGGAACTCTACTGCTAGCTCAGTGTGTCTCCTTACTAAATTCATCACTAGTAGAACGTGTTATAATTAAAAAGAAAGAGAACATTGCCTATTCGAAGTTTATAAAACAGGAAAGAAGAAAATGGAAAAAAAAAAGATGAAGGATAAAGAAAGCTTGTCTTGTTTCCTTAACCACAATCTATTTCAAATTGATACAAGGACCCAAACTGTCAGGCACCACGGGTCACACTTTCTCTGATATTCAGCCAACACACAAGCAGCTGACAAAAATTCAAAGAAAATCATGACTCTTGCAAAACAAAAGACAAAGGGTTGTAATTCAAATGGGAAACCTGCCTGACAGTCCCAGCGCAGCCCAAGGCTTCCTACATCTCCTTGACATCAGTCAGCTGGATGTCAGCTGTAAGGTAAAGCAGTTTTGCTAAGGGGTGTGAAGAAAACACTTAAGTGTAAAACTTACTCCCTGATCCTCAAGGAGCTTACAACAGCGCTAGAGAGATTAGCTGTGTAACTAACACTCCAGGGCGGTCAATGAAACGTGACAAACGAGTTGGCAGGGGTCTTGAAGGCGAGGAATTCACAGTTAGGGATCATTTGGAGTTAGGGGCTTGTCAAGGAAGGCTTTAAGAGGTGGGATATTAGCCAGGCTCTAAGTGTCGGGAAAGGTTTTACAGTGGAGGGAGGAGGTGGCGTTGCCGGATACTCCGGCAGGGAACGCGGGGGGGGGCGCGTGGGGCGGAAAGCCTAACCCCTGGGGCCGAAAGCCTAACCCCCGGGGCCATGGCGCGTGCGCAGTGCATCGCTCGCGCCGAGCGCGCGGCCCGCGGGAAGCCGGCCTGGACCAGCGAGCGCTAGACCCCGCGCGCCAAGGCGGGAAAAGGCTCGCGCATGCGCGGCTCGGAGCTTCGGGCTTGCCAGGATGGGGAAGGAGAGGTGGGGTTTCCTAGAGGGAACTTGACCCGTTAGCAGTCGCGGCCATGGCGGCTCGCTCGCAGCCCTCACTGCAACCTCCGCTCCCAGCGCGACGTTTGGGGCCCGGGTCCCCAAGTGTTGGGCGGGGAGCTGCGGTATACGCAGTGAGCAGTGAGACCTTGGATCTTGCCGACGCAGCGAGGGAGGGCGCCATGGACAAAAGCGATATAGCTTGGCGGGTCGAAGAAGGGTCAGGGGGTCTGCGACGGCCAGAGTGGGCAGCTCCGGCTCAGGCTCCCCTCCTCAGCGCGCCCATGGGGTCCGAACGGCTAGAGGGCATTTCGGTAGAGGAGGCGAAGGTGACCCGGACGCAGCTGCTGGAGGAAGAGCTGAGCACCCTAAAGGAGGAGCTGGCCCTGTGTCAGGTATCGAGGACTCTGGCCTCCGGCCTTTCCCCTCCACAGCGGGGCCGGGGCCGGGGTCGGTGGGGATGTGCTCCCCTCTCCCTTCGGCTGCGTAGCTGCGCAGGTTTGGGTCCCACCCGACCCCGCCCGCCGGCGCTCCCTCCCGGCTCCCACACGCATCCCGACCCGCTGCTCTGTGCTGGAGGGACAGTAGCGCCGGGCTACCCGACCTCGGGCTCTCGCCCTTATCTGGACACCGGTCGTGCAGAATTCACCTCGGCTCCCAGGGTTTGATTTTCTTCACTTAGATACCGCCAAAACACGCAGTCGTGCCCCCCTTCCCCCAATAGTCCAAATTCTCGGTCATGTTTTTTTTCAGCAGGAGTAGAGTGCAGTTAACGAGTTGAAATGTTGAACAGGAAAGTTTAAACACTTTTATTAAAATAAAACCCACCGATGAAGGAACCTGTTTTTAATTTTCAAACCCACATTGCCCTGTTCTGAAGTCAACTTAAGTCAAACTTAAAGTTGTAAACAGACCAAAAATTTCTAGGGCGTCTTGGGCCGGGAATTTTAATACACAATAGATGATACTTATTAACCAACTACAGCAATTCATCATCTTTGAGTGAGAAATCTCATTTTCATGTCATTCACTACGTCAGTTGCATCAACATTACTTTCCTGTTATTTGTAGAGTTTGTGTATATTAAGATAGCTTGAGTGTGCTCATTTTCAGAGAGATGTGATTTCCTTTAGTTTTGCGTAATTGCCACCACTTCTTTGATTTTACCAGAACCTGTAGACAGGGTTGGGGGATTCAATATTGGGAATTCACTCGACAGTATATCTTTGAGTAACTCTGTCTTTAAGGTGGAATCAATTAGGAACTGCTAAACACCAAGGTATCTTTATGAACAGTATCAGTTTAGATTCAGAAAAATCCGTGAAATTCGTTCTCTCATAGTTTGTTCTATTGGATTATTTTGCCCCTTTTGTAGGTCCTTGCTAATTGAGTCAAGGCTGTAAAAACAGGACAATCTTGTTGAAATTGAATATGGCTTTGCTTCAACAAATTGAGACACTATGTGGCTGCCCTTTTTTCCTTTTGCTGTTTTCTGTTCTTCAGTGGTTAAGGAGCAAAGAGATAAATAAAAGATACTAATGAAATAAAGCATTTTGTCCTTTGCACACCTAACCCTTGGGTAGTTTAAAAATTTAAAATCATGATAAAGGCCTTTGTTACTTTGAGAGGCCTTAAGGTGCTATTTGCCCATATCTTCTACACTTTTCCCCCAAACCCCTCACTCTGTATTTCCCATAGTTATGCCCTTAGGAACTAAGATTTTACTTTCTATGACTGACTTGATTATGGAAATCAGTCTGTCTGAAATAGCCCCCTCCCCCAAATCCATTCACTATTATATTCTTTAAAAATGTGGCTTCAAACATGGTGTTGGCCTTGACCTTGGACATATGTAGAATAGGAAGATGAATGAAGTACACTAGGCAGTTGTAAGAATAGAGTTGATCATAATTAGCCTAGAACAATGGTTCTTGAGATTTTTGTAATACTGACACTTAGACGATCATAGGCATTCCAGTAATGTGAGACTAAATTGGTGGTATCCCATGCTATAAAACTTCAGTCCAACCATACTCCTGCTTTTGGGAAAACATGGGAAACAATAATGAACTCCAGATTGTTATGTAAAAAAGTTCATAAGTAATTAAACATTCACTTTTACGTTGTTTTATTTGTTCTTCCGCTACTTATTCACCTAGATATTACAGTACCCAAGAATACATAGTGTTAACCCTATATTTTTCAAACCTTTCGAAAATTGCAACCCAAAATAAATTTATTCTGCATTTGAACCTAGTAAGTATACACAACATACACATACATATAATTTCAGAAAGAATATTTACTCTGTTATTAACTGATATTTTCTTTTAAATTCTGTTCTTTAAGAAAATGCAGCTCAGATCTACTAAATGAATTTCACAACCCATTAATGGCTCAAATCTATGGTTTGGGAAAAAGAACCCTGCTAATCAGTCTCTGTTCATAAATAGTAGCTTCATTTAGGTTAGTCGGTTTTTTTCCACATTTAACTTAATAGGAATTTAATTGTATATACTTGGAGAAAAAGTTTGAGTGATTCCATGTACCAGTCCACTCAATGGGAATGATTTAGAATAAGTATGTAATAGAAAACAATCTCAGTTCCAAGTATTTCTCTTAATCTGAGCATCTTAGCCTACTATATAAGATTGTATATTTAATTAAAGTGATTTTCATATGGTCCCAGATTAGCAAGCAACATACATGTAATGCTTAGCTGAAGAAAACATGATTAATGTTTTACTGAGGGTAGGATGTTAGCTTAAAAATGTAATTTTTTCCTAAGTAACATTTAAGGGTACTTCAATGGGTAATTTTAAGTCTGTGACATTTATGCTGTATTCATTGATTTAGGACCTAACTTCACCATACTCTTAGTTTTGATTATGTATTATAAGAATGTGTTCTATTTGTGACAAAGGATAATGAGGGTATGGGTATGTGCAGTTTTATTACCCCTTGTAGAATACCAGATAAGAAGTAATGTATGTGTAATATATATACACACATACATGTATATTTATGTGTATCTATATACACGCTTATATATATATGTTTGTCTCAAAGCTTATTTCCTTTTCTTAGTAGCAGTCAATATTTACTAAACCTATAAATTGATTTCAGGAAAAAATTATTTAGGACATTTAAATGAAATTTATGTTCATTCCAACTTTAGTGATTAAACTAATTTTCATGAAACATGGATGTTGGAATTAAGAATATACGACCAGAGAACTCAGGCAGTTATATTTTTTGTTAGACATCTAGGTGTGTTGTAACCTTGTTCAGTCATTCACAAAGAAAAAAATAATTTGGGAACATATACAATTAGAATCCTTATCACTGTTAGTAGCTGTATTCTAATAGATGAATATTTTTGTGCAGTTATTTTTCATTATTTATTGAGTGGCTGCTTTATTACATACTTTGTAATTAAAGTATGTAATACTTTCATTCTTTGCCCTGAGTTCTGATAGGCAAATTATTTGTTTAAATATAGGAAATAGTTTTCATATATTTGTTGAATTCATTCTTCTAGTACAGGTCAATTGGGGTCCTGGTATGTTGCCAGAGACTAAACTAGGTGATGGAAAAGTAGGTACCCAGGGAAAAAAGACAATTTTGGGTGTCTGTGTCTCTAAAGAGGAAATTTATTTCCATGCTAGCTGATAAGTGAAAGTCAAAGCTAATCCACAGCAAAGATAATTTAGACCCAAATCTCTTAGCATTTAGTCAACTCATTCATAGGCTGAGTTTAAAAAACTTTGTGATAAGGAATAGGGTTTTTAAATATAAATTTGAAGTTATTTGATTTTGTGCAGAAGTTCTGTAGTAATAATAAAGAATTTTATAATAAGTAATTTTAAGGTTTTTATTAAAATTTTTAAAGGAAGCTTCCAAAGGAAGGGAAAATATGGGAAAATATAAAGAATAGGATTGGCAATGGTTAGTTTCCTTGTTTTAATGATGTCTGGAATAGTCTTGGAACTGGTTTTGTGTTTTGGGGGGCCTTTTTGTATATGAAAGAAGATCTTTTTAGTAAATAGAGATATAAGCCTCATTGAAGATGATATAGCATTTAAATAACTAAGACACTCACAAAATCTAATACATAGAATAGTCTCATGACACATGCACAGCATTTTATTGCACACAAAATAACTTTTTATTTTTCAAATCAGATGTCATGCGTTTGAGTATTTTTAGGTGAGAAATAAAATCTAAATACTGTTGCTGACCATAAATATGAAAAAAAATTAATAACTGGAGTTTAAACTGAAGAAATTTGGAAATTAGAAAAGTTCTTCCCAAAATGACTTCTGAGTATAAATTGTAATTATCAATTAGTAACAGTAGAGTGTTTCTGGAAGAGTCTTTTCCTTTGGAGGAGGCTTTTTTCTCAGTCCTCTATGATAAAAACAGCTTAAGGAAAATTTGTTTTTACTTTCTCTTTGGTGGAGTTTGAAGAGGAGATGTGAAATAATCATTAACCATAACAACAACACAAAGAAAAAGATAAAAATATATATTAAGATGTAAAAATTTTTTTATTGGATATTTATTGATTTCTTACTATGTCCCTTTCACTGTGGTAGAGTTGAGTTCTTTATAAGTAAGTCATACTTACTTAAGCTGAAATAATTTAGTTATTTTGTAAGTGTTGGAAACCTACTCTTGTTTTTACATTTTTATGTTAACCTTTCCTGTTTCGTATTTTAGGTAGAAAAGTTGAGATGAAGATATATGTCAACCTTTGCTATTCTTTTGGAAGCAAGCTATAAGATAAATTTATAGACAGTATTGGTTTCAAGAGATTTTGTAATTTCATCAGCATACTTTTAAAAATAGAGATGTTAGGGCACATACTGTTGCATTAGCTTACTTTTCCCAATCTTCATTGCCTTTCAAGCAGGTTATGACATATGATTTGTATATTGACATTTCTTGTCATTAACTCAAATCATTTTAATACCCAAATGCTGAATTCTTACTTTTAAAGGGATAAAGTAAAGCGTGATATATAAGAATGGTTAGGTAAAGTAGGTAGTATTCACCAATACTCAGGCTGTCAAGCCTTTAATGAACAAAATAGATCAAAGATTTGAGCATTAAAAAAATGAAAACAAAACTTTAGAAGTATGGGGAAATATATTTCTAATCTTGGCGTAGAGAAAAACCTTTCTAATTGGTACACAAAATCCATAAGCCATAATAGAAAAGATGGATAAATTTGAATAAATCAAATTAATAACACCTTTCTCCCAAAAAACTTCATTGTAAGTAAAGCTAAATAAGCAACAACATACTGGGAAAAGTATTTGTAACACAATTGGTAGACATAAATCTAATTTAAGATTTCCAGCAATACTTCTTATATTTTTTGGCAGAACATAGTTACATAGCCCATAGGCAAGAGAGGCCAGTCTTTTAATAGAGCAGAAAAAAGCCAGAATAGTTTCTGTTACTAACAGAAAGAGGAGGATGGATGATGGAGACAGCTACAAATAGAACTATCTGCCACACAAGTAAACTCAAATGAACAACCAGATATAGTGTTTTAAAATGAAATGTGCTAAATATATATATATATATATATATATATATATGATATGATAAGGGGTTACCAGAGACTTGTAGGTTTTGGTAGCTTTACATATAATAGGGAGGACTTCTTGAAGAGGTGACATTTAAGCAAAGACCTGAATGAAGTGATAGAATCTACATGAAAATCTGGTGGATGGTACATGTATGAAGGCTCTGATATAGATAGAGCAAGAAAGTCATTGTGAAAAAGATGGGGGTGGGGGGGAGTGATAGATGAGGTTGGACTGGTGTGTTTGGGACCAGATAATATTGGGTGTTGTCATGTCCTTGGTAAAGAGTGGATTATTTTCTTAATCTGACAGGAACTCATTTGAGGATTTCAGGCTATAAGGAGGCTAGGCTAGGAGACCACTGTGGGGAGTTAGGCAGGAGATGGACTTGACTTGGATGAAGGTGATGGTGATAGAGGTGTTGAGAAGTGGTTAGAGTTGGGATATATTTTGTAGGTGAGGCCAATGGGATTTACTGATGGTTTGGATACGAAATGTGAGGAGAAGAGAGCAATGGAGATCGACTCCTAAGTTTTAGGCCTTTGAACAGATGAGTAGTTGGTTGTATCATATTCTGAGACACAGAGGGACAGGTTTGTGAGGGGATAGGAAATCAAAAATTTTATTGTGGATAAATTAAATCTGAGATACCTAAGAGGCATTCAGATGGAATTATTGACTAGGCAGTTGGAGATCAAGGGTAGAGGAAACGGTTTAAGAGAGAAGTGTAAGAGTCATCGGTATGTAAATAAAAGCATGGGGTTAAATAAGGTCACCTAGGGCAGTGATTCTCAACCCTGTATGCACAGAATCACTTTCGGAACTTTTAAAAAATACTTGAACCTCATCTGAAACTAATTAAATCAGAATCTCTAGATTGTCACTATTTTTTTAAAAAAAACTCCCTTAAAGTGATTCCTAGTAGTCACCTGGAGTTGATAACAACTGATCTGGGCATTAAGGACTGAAACTGTCCATTGTTCATTGGATTAGGCTGCATAGAGGACCTTGAAAAGTAATTTTAGCATACTGGTGGGGAGGGAGATCTGCCTGGAGGAGGTTATAGAGTGAATGGGTGATGAGGAAGTGGAGACAGTGATTATAAGCAGCTCTTTCAAGGAATTTTGCTAAAAAGGGGGCTGGAAATTGAAGCAGCAGCTAAAGCACAGTTAGAGAAAATTTACCTTGATATTGAGCATTTCAACATCTACATCCTCAAATTTGAATGGTAGGAATAGTTAAAGTGAATGTGGTTACCAGTTTAATAACTTTTTAAAATAAATCTTTTGTGCTATAACTTTTCAAAAATTTATTTTCTAGTTATAGAACTAGGGATCAAGTAATTTTGCTTTTTAACTTTTTAATTTAATGTAGTGTCTTGTCCTCTATTACAACTACAAAGCATGCATTTAAAATACCTTTTCCTTCTTTAAGGTTGATAAAGAATTTGTATGGTCTTTGTGGAAACGTCTTCAGGTGACAAATCCAGATATCACACAAGCAGTCAGTTTGGTTGTAGAAAGGTAAGCTCTCAAGTTATCGTCTCATGAGTATTTGATTTGTTGAATTTATTTCTGTTTGTTATTAAAATTAAAACTTGGCACTAATCCCTTAAAGCAGGGATCCCCCAGCTGATACTGGTCTGTTGCCTGTTGGGAACCGAGCCACACAGCAGAACTTGAGTGGTGAGCAGTTGAGCAAAACTTCACCTATATTTGCAGCTGCTCCCCAGCGCTCGCATCACTGCTTCAGCTCCACCTCAGATCCTCAGGTGTTAGATTCTCATAGGAGCACGGGTCTCTGGTGCCAAAAAGTTTGGGGACTGCTGCCTTACAGAGGTGTTTGATTTCCAAATGGATGTGAAGCATGATAAAATTATTGAATTTATTTCTGTGGATACCAGTTCACCAGATAGTACAGCTAGATAGGCCATATTTCCTGCTCATATTCTGGCATATTTGGGAAATTTGCAGATAAGAGATAAAACTGTAACTTTGTGTGTGTGTGTGTGTGTGTGTGTGTGTGTGTGTGTGTCTGTGTCTGTCTGTCTGTCTTGAGCTGTTACAGCTCACTTTTAAAAATTGGGGAAGTCCCTGTTTGGCTTCTTACTCAGAGATTGCTCTTATTAGCAATTTCCTATACATGATCCTTCCTAGATATGGCTCAGTTTTCCCCTAAGATAATTGCAGTGTTTACTTGAAAGCCTGGAATGACCTTGCCAGAGTAGAGCGAGTGGTCTGGGGTTGGTTGAGGAATTTCACTTAGCACTCTGTATTATCCTGAAGGGGATGCCCAGTCATTTAACTATAGATTATTGGGCCTCTCCTTGGTCATTAGAAACAGTGGAGTGATGCTAACTACTTATCAGATATTTGGTATACAGTAGTCCCATGACACTTAGCACAGCAATTAAAACACTTGCTTTCCTATTAAATGGATTTTATTACATTTCCTAAATGAGAAGCTAAGCATATGGATGCCTTTTTTATTTTCTTTATTAGAATCATGATTATATAATCTGAATATCATTTTTTGATTACTTAAACTCTGTTCACCTTTGGAGTCTCTTGCCTTGGGATCACTCCAATAGTGTCTGGAATTTGACTTTTTAAAATCTTCAATACATCCCTATGTCTTAATATTACCATCCTTGGTTATCTTAAGCTCTTAAAATAGTGTAATTAGTTTCTCCTCATATTGCTTGTATGTCTAATTTCTCAATCAGTTTTTCCCTTTTGATGATCAGAATTAAGTCTTTTGTTGAAGTACCCTTGTTACTTCCTCAGTCATTCTTGAGATGAAATGTGATCACTCTGTCTCACTCTTGTTTTTCAGCATCCTGGCTTTCAGAAAAATATAATTTTGGGACTTCAGTTGTCGTTTCTGTGATTCTTTCTTTGTCCTTTTCTCTTCTATTTGTATATATTTTTAAACTTTATAATTTGTTATTTTTAAAAACTTTCTAAAAGTTATCTTTAATTTTCACTTTCTTCTTGGTTGAGATAGCAAATATTAAAATATTGTTAGGTTATCATTTTTATCCTTTAAGATTTGTTTTTCATATTCTATGATATACATTTGTTTATATAAAAATATACATATATACAATTTATAAATAAATACATTTATTGGGAGTAGGAACTCAAAAGCCTTTTTTTATGATAAGGTATATAATGGAATATTTTGGAGGTTACTACTTTTCAGTAATGATTCTCAAAATTTTTGTGTGAATAAGATATATTTGGATAATTTGGTAAAATGCATATCTCAAACATTCTTCCGTATATTGCATTGTGTGTTCACTACCCAAGTCAAATCTCCTTCGTCACCATATTTGACTCCCTTTACCCCTTGCTACCTACCTCCTCTTTTTTTTTTCCCTTTGGTAACCACCATACTGTTGTCTGTATCTATGAGTTTTTGTTTATTTGTCTTGTTTATTTGTTGCTTTTAGTTTTATATCCTACATATGAGTGAAATCGTAGGGTTCTTGACTTTTTCCATCTGATTTATTTCGCTTAGCATGATATTCTCAAGATCCATCCTTGTTGTTGCAGAGGTATCTTTTTAAAATAAGCTTTCCAGGTAATACTGTTGTTTTAGTCTATAGATCACACTGTGAGATACTTTGGAATTTGAGTTGACTTTTGAAATCAGAAACCTGTAAGTGGCATTTATAATTTTATAATTATGTAAATATTTATTTCCTAAAGAACCATGGAGTATATTTGGAATTGTTGAGAAAGGAAAATGTTATGCCATTTAGTTTATGTCTGTCAAAAAAGGATATTTTCACTGTCAAAGTTGAATAGACTATAGTTTTGTATGGTCTATTAATTATCCAAATTATATTACCTTTAAGTCTGTTTAATATTTGTGCCTTGCTCTTCCTGGAAAACATTTTTTTACCCCTGAAATTTGTAATTGTCCTTCTTTTCTGCTTTTCTTTTTTTATCATAAAGAATAGTTCAGATATTTGTATATTGGCTAAAGACATTCTTCCCTAGGCCTTTTGGCTTTTGAATTTTGACCAGTTGCTTTCTAAACCTACTCAAAACTGTCAACCTAGGATTTTGTTCATTGTATTGTTGAATTAGTGCCACAGTTCTAGGATCCCACATTTCTTTTCTATTTTTGTTGGATTATATTTTCAATTTTTTTTCTCAGAAAGCATGCATAAGTGGTCTACTTTCTGATTCCTTACATGCCTGCAAATGTCTTTCTTTTGTCCTTATACTTGATTGATACTTTAGCAGAACATAACATTTTATATCCATGTAATTTCCCTCAGATTTTTCAAAGTATAGCTCTATTTTTTTTTTCTTTTCCATTTTTCTTTCTTTCTTTCTTTCTTTCTTTCTTTCTTTCTTTCTTTCTTTCTTTCTTTCTTTCTTTCTTTCTTTCTTTCTCTCTCTCTCTCTCTCTCTCTCTCTCTCTCTCTCTCTCTCCATATAGTCGTGCTACCAAGTATATGTGTGATTCTGGTATAAGTGTGATTCTTATTTTTCTCATTTTATGTGATTCTGGTATAAGTGTGATTCTTATTTTTCTCATTTTATGTGAGCTTGTAAAATTTCAACATCATCTCTTAATCTGGGTCTTTTAAAAATTTATCCTTCTCAGACTATGGTGGGCCCTTTCACTCTCAAGACTTAAAGTTTTCTTTTGATTGAGGAAATGTTCTTTTATATTTTTTCTTCATTATATTCTTTCTTTTGGCATTCTATTAGAGGTTGACCTGTTTTTTTCTTATATTTTCCATCTTTTATACAATCTCCTGAATTGGCTTCTTGATGCAGGACAGGGCAGATTCCCCCAAATAGGGGGAACTCAAGCCTTGCACCGAGAGAGAGTTCTTGGCTATGCTCAAGAAATTCATATGCACACCAAAGTTAGTCAGAAGGAAAGTTTGTTAGAAAAAGGTTAATGTCACCCCTGGGGTGATGTGAAATCTGGAGTCGCCCCAGCAGTTTGGAGGAGGAGGAAGAGAAGGAAGAAGAGGACGATGACAACGGTGATGTTGTGTGTTGTCCCTTGGTTCTTCCCTGCTGACTCAGCAAAGAATTACAGGTCAGTGAGATTTAGAAGAAGTAAGATCTATTGAAAGTATGTTTTAGGAGAGGGGCCATGCTAAGGAAGGCTATAGAATTTAAGAGATGAAGAGATTAGATAGTACGCCCCAAAGGGAGGAGCAGGTTTCCAGCCAGAAATGTCGTAACAACACAGAGATGGGAAGGTCCATTCATATTTGGGCCATGAGGGGAGATCCTAGATGATCCCTGTGTGAGGTCACCTTGTCAGTTGGCTGCTATATAATGCTTTGTCTACTGCTCATGTGCTTACCCAGAATTCAGTCCGTTATAGATTCATGAACTTCTAGGCATAGTCATGATATTATAATCATGGTATAGCAAGGCTAAAGTTATGGGCAGTACTTCCTGTGCATGTGTTTGTAGCTGGTTTAACCAGCGGCTTTTATGGCCTTTATTTTATTTATTTTTTAATTAATTAATTAATTAATTATTTTTTAATGGTGACATTGGTTAATGAAATCCATTAAGTTTCAGCTCTACATTTTAACAGTAAGGCATATATATTTACACTGTGTGTTCACCTCCCATAGTTAGATTTCTTTCTATCACCACATATTTAACCTCTTTACCCCGTCTACCTCCCCCTTCCCCTCTGGTTACCACTAGTCTATTGTCTAAGTCCATGAGTGTCTGTTTGTCCTGTTCATTTGTTGCTTTTAGGTTTATAGCTCACATATAAGTGATATCGTGTGATTTTCAACTTTTTCTGTCTGGCTTATTTCGCTTAGCATGATTATCTCGAGGTCCATCCATGTCGCAAATGGCAGTATTTCATCTCTTCTTATTGCTGACTTTTATGGCTTTCGGGCTCTAGGATTTGAGATAATTTATAACCCTAAAAGGGAGGTGTTCCTGGGAGGTACTTAAGGAAGATCTTCAAGGGAGGTTTTTATGGTTACAGAGCTGGGCCTGTCACTCACGCCTAACTACCTAACAGTTAACTCTCCATAGACAGAGCATGGTAGAGTGAGAGAGCCTAAGAGAGACTCCAAGTGAAAGAAAAGGTAGATTTTTAACAGTGAGAAGGACAGAGAAAAAGACACTGAGAGGGATCCTGAGTGTTCGGGGAATTCAGTTTACATATCATTCTTAGTTTCTGTGAATTACAGTTTAAAGACTTTGTTTACCCATGTTCCTTTGATGGTATGGACATACAGTGTGAAAGGGTAAGAGTACCATAGCATGAAAAGGTAAGAATATGTGAAAGGCCTGCTGGCAGTTCCCAGCCTTTGATCCTTCTGTTCCCCATGGTTTTAGCCGTAGGGAATGAATGATTTTTATTTTGTGTAGGATGTGACTTAAAGACTCAGTTTTTCTGTTTTCCGATCGTGGTGTGGGGAAATGGTTTGTTAGCAATCCCAGCAGAAATCTCCTTTGTTCTGCAGGTATCCTCCTGGTCTGACTGTAGGGCTGATCAGCATATTGGAGTCTGAATATAGCTTGATTTAATATTTTAGTTCTCTTGTCTCCTCCCTACATTATTCTTACTTTTTCCATCAATAAATAGATTTTTTTCTATTTGCTCTATTTCATTATTTGAATTTTTAAATTTAGAAACCAAGTCTTTTAAGAAATTTCTTATTTCATTTTTTTTTAAAGCAGTCTTATTTAAAAGAATAACTTTTTAATCTTTCTGATTATAATTTACGTTTTTTTTTTTTCTGTTTCTTGTATTATCTTTGTTTTCTGCTGGGTAACTTCTCTCTATTCTTAGGTTTTTCTTTAATGATGATGGTTTTCTTCAAGTGCATGATGATTCTTTACTGACTGTTCATATTTTTGTACGAAGGTCTGTATTGCTCAAAGTAGTTATGTTGCTCATAATAGGTTCACTTTACATTTTTGTATATCTTTTCTAGAAGGCTCCTCCTGTGAATGGAAGGATTGACTGGACTTTTTGTTAAAAATAAAAATAGGGGGTGGGGGAGAATTTACAAAAAGGAAGCTTTCCCGAAGAATGGAGTATGACAGATAGACTTCACTGTAAAGAAGGAAAGTTAGGCTCTTAAGTCATTTCCTTTCTGACTGTATTGTTTGCCCCAACAGTTATAGTAGGGATCTTTGTTAAGCAGATAGTTGTTTTGAAAGTAATGTGCTGCAGGCAAATTATGCAAGTAGCTCTTCTGAACTTGGGTGAGTGGGAAGACCAGCTTTCTGGTAAATGGTTCCTTAATCAGTTATCTTGATTCCTGGGGCTTCTGCTCTCTATATTTCCTAAGAAGATACTTAGAAGATCTCTGGGCCTCTTAGGAAAAACAGCTCCTTTTCTACTATAGACATCATTTGGGTTTTGAATTATGAGATTTCTCCTCAGAATTCGTCCCTGAGCCCATTCTTCTATCTTTCAGATATTTGTTAAGTTTATGGTTTATTTTGGACCCCTTTTCTTTGTTTTCTTTCTTTTTTTTTTTAGTTGAGGCAACCCTTGGTTGACCTCACAGATTGCAAGGATCTTGTCAGCTTACAATCTCTTATTTTTTATTTTTTTCACTCCTACAGCACCTAGTCTTCCTACGTAGTCTCCCATTCAAGTACTAACCAGGCCCGACCCTGCTTAACTTCCGAGATCAGACGAGATCGGGGTTGTTCAGGGTGCATGGCCATAGACTCTTTTTCTGGTTTTACATGCTCATAGGGATTTAGTTAAGGCAGTGTGATTGAGGATGTCATTGTCACGTTGTCAGTTTATCCTCAAGAGGGAATATAATATTTTTAGGTTATAATGTATTCCAGTATTTTGATATATCGTATTTATATTTAACCAGTGCTTTAAGGTTATTTTATTTTTTAAAAATTATATAATGATGCTTTAAGGTTATTTTATTTTTTAAAAAATTATATAATGATGCTGTGATTAATGGCATTGTGGATGAAGCTTTGCCTGAATCACTGATTTCAGTCGGTGGTGCTATTATTGACATAGTGGACGGAAGCTGGAATTGCTAAACATCTTGAAATGAATAGGATAATCCTGCTCAATTAAAGAGTTTTACTACTCCAAATGTCAATAGTATCATTTTGGAAAAACACTGGCCTTAACCATAATTCTTTATTTTTTAGACCTTTTGGTACTATATTAATGTTCTTATAAGTTTTTTGGTGGGATATCTGTATACAGAAGTTTGTATGCATGTGTTTTAGTTAGATGCAAAGGCAGAGAGAATATACTAATGAACTCCCATGTTTACTTATCACCCAGCTTGAATAATTATCAACACATGACCAATCTTGTTTCATCTAGAAACTTCTACTTCTTCTGCTCTTCTGCTTCCTCTACCACCAATGGATTATTTTGAAGCAAGTTCCAGACATCATGATATTTTACCTACAATTACATTTAGTGTTTATAGTCAACTTTTATTATTCACAGCAGTTATGTTTTATAAAGTCATTGCGAACACTGAATTAGCAAACACTGAACCATGGCTCCTACGGTGAATAAAAGATTAGATTTCTGTGTGCCTCCAGTCACAACAGTTTTGTCAGTTGATCAATATGTAACTTTGTTTTATGGGTGGTTTCCATTTAAGAATATTTAATTTAATATGTATTGATTTATATTGAACTCATGACCAATAGCATTATAACTCATGCTCTAACAAAGCCCTTTTGTACGTAGGAACACTAAACAGTAGCACTTTAGCAATATGCTTGGTTTGGGAAGTCTCATCTCTTCCTAATTTAAGTGTCTTTTTTTAATGAAAGGTTGCTGGATTCTGTTAGTTGTATTTTCTGTATCTACCTTGTTTTGTTTTCTATTCTTTTGATAGGTATAATACATCAATTGATGGTTTTAGGAGTTAAACCAACCTTGCATTTCTGGGGTAAATTCCACTTGGTCATGATGTATAATTCTTTGTAATATATTGTTGGATTGGGTTTGTTAGTATTTTTTTTTGAGGATTTTTTACATTGGTATTCATAAGAGGAATTAGTCTGTAGTTTTCTTGTAATGTCTTTTTTTTTCTTAATGAGGTTTTATACTGGGATTTTAAAATAGGTTGGGAAATATTCCCTTTCAGCTTTTTTGGAAGAGTTTTAAAGAATGTGGTATTAATTCTTCTTTAAATGTTTGATAGAATTCAGTGGTGAACGCGTGTAGGACTGGGTATTCTTTGTGTATAATTTTTATTTCTATTACTAATTGAATTTACTTGTTGATTCAGGTTTTCTGTATTTTCTCAAGTCAGTTTTGGTGCTTGTGTCTTTCTAGGAATTTGTTCATTTCTTCTAAGTTACCTAATTTTCTGGCATATAATTTTTCTTATATTTCTTTATACTTTTTTTTTTTATTAGGTAGCTAGTAATATACTCTTAAATTTCTGATGCTGGTCATTTGAAGTATATCTCTTTTTATTATGGTCATTTTGGCTAAAGGTTTGTCAGATTTTTTTTTTTTTTTTTTATCTTTTCAAAGAACCAGCTTTTGGTTTCATTTATTTTCTCTATTGTTTTTCTATTTAATGTTTCATTGATTTCTTCTCTAATCTTTATTATTATTCCTTCATTCTTCTTGATTTAGGCTTAGTTTGCTCTTATTTTTTCAGTCTCTTATAGTGGAACATTAGATTATTGACTTCAGACCTTTTTCCTTTCTTAATGTAAGTATGTATAGGTATAAATTTTCCTCTAAGCATCACTTTAGTTGCATCCCCTATGTTTTAATATTGTGTGTCTTAATTTTCCCTTATCTCAAAATATTTTCTGGTTTTTATTTTAATTTCCTCCTTGACTGATAGTTTATTTAGGAGTATGTAGTTAAAATTCCACATATTTGTGAGTTTCCCAATTTTTTTCTCATTTGATTTCCAATTTTATTTCGTTGCATTCAGATAACATCTTTTCTATTATTTCTTTTTATATTTATTGAGTTTTTTGTAATGTTCTAGCATATGGTCTATCTTGGGAATGTTCCAGGTATACTTGAAAAGTATATATAAATATATATATATATTTATTCTGTCGTTTTTGGGTAGAATATTCGAATGATGTGTGTGGTCTAGTGTTTCCATAGTGTTATCCATGTCTTCTGTTTCCTTGTTGGTCTTCTGTTTAGTTGTTCTGTTTATTTTTGAAAGTGGGTGTATTAGTCAAGATTTGCAGAGAAACAGAATCAAAATGATTTGTGTGTGTGTGTGTGTGTGTGTGTGTGTATAAAGAGACTTATTTTAAAGAATTTTCTTATGTGATTATGCAGATTGGCAAGTTCAAATCTGCAGTGTGGCCTGGCAGGTTCGAGACTGAGAAGAGCTGATGGTGCTGATAAAGTCTGAAGGAAAATTTCTTGTCCAGGGAGGCTGGTCTGTTTGTTCTGTTCAGGCCTTCAACTCTTTGGATGAGACACACCCACATTGTGGAGGGCATTCTGCTTACTCAGAGTTCACCAATTTTATCTAAAAACACACTCCATATTTATACTTAAAATTAACCATCAGAGAAGGCTGTTGAAGTCTAACTATTGTAATTGAATTGTCAATTTCTCCTTTAATTTGTCATTTTTGCTTCGTATATTTTGGTCTTCTGTTATTAGGTGCATATATATTTATAATTGTTATATCTTCCTGATGGATTGACTCTATTATCATTATGTTGTTTTTCCAGACTTTGCTTTCAATGTATTTAAGTCTTTGAGTCGAAAGTAAGTCTTATGCTGACAGCACATTTTTGGACCATGTTTTTTAATAAAGTATGACAAGCTCTGCCTTTTGATTGGATTGTTTAATCTATTTATCTTTAATGTTATTGATATAGTTAAATTCTGTCATTTCACTTTTTGTCTTCTCTATGTCTCCTGTCTTTTTTGTTCCTGTGTTCCTCCTTTACTATTTTCTTTTGCATTCAGTGAATATTTTCTGATGTAGCATTTTAATTTCTTTAATGATTTTTTTCCCTCTTTTTTTTTTTTTTTTTTAAGTTGCTGCTGTAGAGTATCTTAACAGAATAAGCTTCAGATTTTTCCAAACTTAATTCTAGGGATATATAGAAACATTACTGAAATACAGCTATATTCCCTTTTATCCCTTTTTGTGGTGTTTTTGTTATACATATTAAATCTATTAATGTTACAAACACAACAATGCATTTTTATAATTATTCCTTCATGATATGTTGTTATTTCCTTAGCCCAATAAAACTTTGCTACCATCCACCTCATTTGTGTTATTGGCAATTATATTACACGTGTTACGTTTTTTTATACGTTTAAAGCCCATCAATACATTATGTACATATTTTAAGCAATTGCTTTTCAAATCAGTTAAGAGAAGTATAAAAACATGCTTTTAAACTGTCTTTTATTATAATTACATGACTACCTTTAGCGGTGCTCTTTGTTTTTTTGTGTGGATTCAAATTACTGTCTGGGGCCACTTGGTTCTTGTTAGAATTTTTATCTCTTTTTTGATCTCTATTTTTGCAATATTGTCATAATACCTTTCTTTACTTTTTAAAACATGATTTCCTTCAGTTTTGCGAACATATTTATAATAGCTATATTTGATTTTTTTTTTTTTTTTTTAGTAAATCCAACATGTGGTCACTCTCCCAAGCAATTTCTGTTGTCTTTTTTCCTTCTGGTATATGGATTATACTTTTCTGTTTCTTTGTATAACTTGTAAATTTGTTTTTTAAAACATGCACATTTCAGATATTACATTGTAGCAATTTTGGTTATTGGTTTCCCCCATACCTCTCCTCCAGACTTGTTATCATTTGCTTGTTTACTTGATTGTCAACTGGCTGGACTATTTTAGTAAAGTCTGTTTCCCCTCCCACAGTGTTAAGTCTCTGATAGTGGTCCTAAGGAGGGTGCAGCTTTGGCTTAGTCCATAGTCACCCTAGGATGACAGTGATTTTGGTAGGGTTCTCTTCTTTTTTCTCTTGACCACACCCAGCTGTTAAACTTCACTAATTGGTAGCTGATTGCTAAATTGTTTTCAACAATGCCCTAGGGCATAAATTACTCTACAATCCAGTTGTGACTCCTTTGAAGTTTCTGAGTCAGTGTTTGATATTTTTTCCAACCCTTTAAGTGCTCCTCTCAGTTGTCTTCTCATTTTTCTCCTGCCAACTGGCAGGCCTAAGGTTGGCATGTATCTTGAATCTCCCACCAACTGCCTTACACCACAACCTACACTATCCTTGAGAGTGTCTCTAGGCTTGAACTTCTCCACACTGTGTTGCAAATGAATTTAGTTCCTTTTGGGAAGAGATTAGGACCTATATGTTTTATATCATGCTCTCTACCCCTCCCCTACACCAGGGAAAATCTGAGCCAGGCCTCTGGAGCTGGGTGTGTGGACAATATCATGCTTCTCTCTGAGTGACAGCCGCACTCTAGGAGCTGATTGCTTGGTGGAAGAGAAGCTACAGCCTTAGGTCCTCTTTGCTTGACTCTCCCGGTATAGAACCTTTGCTGCCATAAGCTGTGGTAAGGGAGTTTGGGTCTCCAATATTCTCAGTACTGTATGCCAAAGGCAGAATGTTTTAATCCACAAATGAGGGCTGGGCAGAAGAATGGAGTCCCCTCCTCTCAACTGCACTTGCCTAAGACTTGGCCTCTGCAACAGTTAGCTGGGGTGGGAACAGGATGAAAATGCTCCTGGGAAAAAAAGCCCTCCAACTGGGGACTTGGGAGATATGGAGCCCTGTGTTCTTTACTGCAGCAATCTGGAGTAGATTCTTCACCTTGCTGATCTCGGAGGGTGGAGGAAGGGAATGGTCTTGGTTCTGAAACCATAAGTGCTTGCTTCTCTTACTGAATTTTTATGATTTTGCTGAATAGGTATTTCTGCATTTGCTGTTTGCCCTTTGGGTCATTTACAAAGGATTTCAATGTTTTTTATGGTTTTTACTAGTTTTGCTGGGAAGTGGGTCAGCAAAGCTCTTCACACTATCATTTCAGAAGTCGATATCCCAATGTTTCGTGTTTTAAGCTTCTAGACTTTGGGCTAATTTGTTATCTAGCAATAGATGACTTATACACTGGATCAAAAGATATATAGAGTTGTAATTGTGATATCCACTGCCAAATTGTTGTGCAAATTGATACTTCTAGGAATGCAAGGAAGTGTCTATTTTCCCTATGTTATAGTCATTACATTGTTTTCAAACTTTTGCATCTTTGCTTATCTAAAAGGTAAAAAATAATATCCTGGAATAGTTTTCACTTGCATTTTTATATGCATGAATGAAGTCTAAGAGGCATTTTATATCCTTTTGTATAAACTTTTTCTTTTATCTATCTTGGTGTATCCATTGCCTATGGCATTTCTAATTCATGTCCTGTGGTACTGTTCAAATTCAGTATATTATGTATAGAATTTAGTGGCTTTTCCTTTGAGTGTTTTTAACACCTAACTTTTTCACTATTACATGCTTGCCTTTTTTGTTTTTGTTTTTTTTTTACTTTAAATTTCATATCTTGAGGGTAATCTTTGATACCTTTTGGTCTCTTTTTGAACAGAAAATCAATTCCCAAGTTCAGTCACTTTCTCTTTCGCAGTGTCACTCAAATCTAGTAATTCCTTTGTGTCCTTAACTTCCAAAGCCTCTGTCAAGGCTCTTAGCATCTCAGCTCTGAACATCTTATTGATTACTTTTTCAAACATCAGTTCTATTTTACATCTTCTTTTTGAGACAAAGCAAGACAAAAGACACCAAAGAAAATAATTTATTAAATTTGGGTTAAAGGTAACCAATGAAAATTCTAGGACCTTTTTAATGGATATCTAGGGGAAACTTATTACCTTTAGGATTGGATGCCTAGGGGATACCAAATGTTGCAAGGAAACCGATTTGTGAGATTCAGAAATGCATGGCCATCATTAAAACATATTTCCACAATATTTACTCATTTAACAAATATCAGTTGAGTGTCATCTGAGTGTCAGACACTGTGCTAAAAGTTAGAGAAACAGCCTTGTACTTTCTAGTTAGGAAGAGACAATTTGTAATAGAATCTGCTAAGTACTATGATAAGTGTATTCATATTAATGTAATTATTTCTTTCCTTGATTTCTGGAAAAAGATGTAGAAAGTTTTCAATATTTCTAAGTAGAAGTTTAAGTTATTGAAAATAAAATTTTGATTTCCCTAATAGAATAATACCACACAAATAGTAAACATTTGTGTATATGTATTTTCCTTATGAATTTGCAGAAATGATTATTTTCTTTGATTTATAGATATTTGAATTTACCTGTTATTTTATGAGTTTATTATGAACTGCTACTAACAAAAACACATTTTGGATATATTACTTTTTAAAAAAATTTAATTTTTGTTTTATATTAGTTTCAGGTATATAGTAAAATGGTTAGACATTTATATAGTTTATTAAGTGATTCCCGCAATTATTCTAGCACGCATCTGTCTCTATACTAGCTGTTATAATACTGTTTACTAAATTTCCTAGACTGTAATCTACATCCGTGACTATTTTGTAACTACTAATTTGTACTTCTTCATCCCTTCTTCTTTTTACCCATCCTCCCACTCCCCCACCCCTCTGGCAGTTACCATGTTGTCCTCTGTATCTGTGAGTTTGTTTTCATTTAGGTTGTTCCTTTTGTTCCTTAGATGCTGCATATAAGTGAAATCATATGGTAGTTATCTTTCTCTGTCTGACTTATTTCACTCAGCATAATACCCTGTAGGTTCATCCATGTTGTTGCAAATGATAAGATTTCATTTATTTATGGCTGAGTAATATTTCATTGTAATGAATATATCACTTGTTTATTCGTACTGCAAATTTCCTTGCTATTATACATAAATTTTTAGCTCATAATATTACTAGTGTCATAAAAGTTCAACCACTTTTATTTTTGAATGCGTGGGAAACATTACAACTTCAATGGAGAGAAACGATAAACATTGAAGAAACAGTAACATGGAGTTTCATTGAATATTAGTACATTAGAAACTTGAATTGTTCAACTTGTCTTTGGATAGCTAAAAATATATTATAGTTTTAAATGATCCTACCAGAAACATTTCTAATCGTGTTGGTAAGGTTCTCTTTTTCATTTTGGTTTCAATGGATTGAACGACTTCTCACACTGATTATTGATTTGAAATTAGATCAGAAGATGTTAACTAAGTTCTTATATAGATTTCTGGTTTGGATAATATTTTCATGATAATTATACCGGCTTTTCTGCCTAGTTTCAGAAATTACTTTAGAGGTAAGAGCATAATAAAGCATATTTAAGTTGATGTTGTTTTTATGATTCGTTAAATATGATTAAGCAGATCTTACAGAGACTTCTTTTGCTCATGTGGGTCTATAGCTTCTTGAATACTGCTTTAACAATATTTATATTTCATTATAATTATTTATATGTTTCAGTCTTTTGCCTTTACCCTTGAACAATTATGAAGATAAGGGCCATATCATACATGTTTTCTGTAGTGCCTAACACAGTTCTTCAATTAGTGCACAAAAGCATTGAATAAATGAATGAACGAGCAGGCAAGCTAATGATATTAAAATACAAGATAGTGGAAACTAATGTCTTCAACATAAGAATAAATAAGTATATTTTTATATTAAGAAGTTAATGTTAGGAAACAGTTTAAGAAAGTCCTCAAATTTGTTTTGTTCTTTGCATCCAGTGAATAAACTATGTAATTCAATAAATGCTTGAAAAATTGATTCGATTTATTGAAAGAATTTTTCATTCTTTCACATAAAATGTGTTAGCTTTAATTTAATAAGCATAAGATCAAGTCTTGGATTTGATATTAGTATTTGTGAAAGTCCCAATTTTTATTTAGTTCTTTAACTTCTATTGGACTGAAAGTGTAGATTCCTAGAAAATTGTCTAAGTGACTTTAGTTAAAATAATTAATTTGAACATTTAATCACATATATTATCAAAGAGAAAACATCACATCATAAGCTCATGCAAAAAGAAAGTTTGAAACTATAACAGTAGGAATTTGGGTTAAATATGATGGATTGAGCAAAGTATTTCTTGCTATAGTTGACTCTTAAACAACACAGTGGTTAGGGGTGCTGACCCCCTGCATAGTCAAAAGTTTTTGACTCCCACAAAACTTTACTAATAACCTGCTGTTGACCAGAAGCCTTATTGATAACGTAAACAGTTGATTAACATATATTTGTATGTTATATATGTTATATACTGTGTTCTTACAATAGAGTAAGCTAGAGACAAGAAAATGTTATTAAGTAAATCATAAGGAAGAGAAAATGCATTTACACTACTATACATATTCGTTGAAGAAAATCTGTGCATGAGTGGACCCAAGCAGTTCAAACCTATGTTTTTGAAGGGTCAGCTATACTTCCAAAAATCTCACTTAAATGATTGAAAGGGATTTTTGAAAATGTATGGATAAAGAGAGCAGGAGAAAACAATGGGCAAGAAAGATGTTACTAAATTTTTGAATGATGTTTACTGAATTGATAAGTGGTAACTGACTAAGCAAAATGGAGAAAGTTGAAATCGATGATACCTAATAAGCTTTGTAATAGATAAAAACAAAGACCTCTGATGGATGAAATGAGTGATGATTATAAAAAAAATAGGAAAATTGACTTACAGTCTATGTAAAGAGCACATAGACAGATTCCCAGTACTCCTCTTATCAAGGCAGGAGGCAAGAGTTTTATTCTCTTGAGACATCAAAACAAGTAGCCTCTGGACTTAGGGATCTCAGAGATATCAAGGTACAGTGGTTAGAGTTAGGCTGAGAAATAAATGAAAGCCCATTCTTCTGAACAATGAACACTCACTGAATTGTTTAGCTCCGAGAGTGCTGGAAGCTGTGCATTGTCATATTCAAGCAGAAGACTTAAGAATTCTTCTCTGGAGAAACTGAGCAGACTTAGAGAAAAAACAAAGAGACACTAACATTTAGTAGTCCCCTAACAAAATGACAGGTGCTCCATTCAGGTATCTATAGAGTGGATTTCCTGTTGGCAAGCTGCTCCCCTCTGACCCCCGACCCCGTCTACGAAAACTACCAATAATTTTCTTTAGTACTTCAGTCTTAAATATAAATGGACAACAAAGGATCATAAGACAGTTGAAGAAAACTTCCATCATGAAAGATAAGAAATCAAAAGTAAGTGAGAAATGGACCTCAGAGGAGACAGAGACAATGCAGAAGAAAACTATGATAAATATCTTAATTCAGATAAGAGATTTTACATGTATGAAACGACTGGGAGGCAAAAAATGAGAAGGAATACATGGAAATTAAATGATTGTCAAAAAAGTAACGAGAAGATGTGGAAAAAAAGTTGAGTAAGTCTCAAAAATTTGAACAAAGGAACAAAGAAGTAAATAGGAGCAAAAAGAAAAGAATATTAGAGAATCAATCTACATGTTCTAACAGTAATTATTAGGAATTTGAGAATTAGAGAACAGATGAAAGGACATTATTAAAGAAGTAATTCAAGAAATTTCTCAGACTCAAGAGACTTGAGTTCTCAAGTTCAAATGCTTTTGACCATACAGGTCCACTGATATAAACTAGTAATATAGAAAAGTATTTTACGCTTCTCCTTGGGAATTCTGGAGGTAGTGGTAAGTAAATAAAAATCCGAGCAAATGAAGTGACACACAATTTTTATTTTTTAAAAAAAGAAGGAAGAGTTTTATTAGCATTTCTCTATATCTCATTAATTAACACAGCCACTAAATCATTACTTCCTGCTAGGATGCCATGTGATGCCATATTGATTGTGAGGGGACTGTGAACCTAAGTCCCTTAAAAATTTCCATTCCAGAGAGTTTATTTTTAAAAACAGTTTCCAATGTTCTCTTTTCTTCCCCCAACTTCTCAGTTATTGCATCTTACCTCTTACATTAGGTATTAGAGAAGGGGGTCTCTACTGATTTTCCTTTGAGATCCACACACAATTCAGGAGCCTTACAGTTCAACATAAGTTGCTCCTTCTCTTGGTGGGCATGTATTTAATGGTAGAAGGAAAGTAAGGAGGATAAGGCTCTTAAAGATCTGATAGAATGTTAAAGGAAAAATGTACCAAAGGTATTTAAAGGGGCTCTAGAAAGCAAGTAAGATTTTTTTTTGCTCATCTTTAACAGTTGGTAAGTGAAAAATTCTTTAATGAGATGGAATATATATATATACACACACACACACACACACACACACACACACACACACACACACATACACACACAGTGACATTAATTCAGCCAACCAGATGGTGAGGTCATTGATAACAGTGACATATTTCTTAGCTCCAAAAGAAACAAAAATTTATATATGAAAGGAAATACAATATACTATGTTGCTCAGTTGTGAACAATAATTATTATGGATGATTAGTAATATAAAAAAATAGTATTGGGTGGCTCCATAGTGTAGTGGTTAGCACGTCTGCTTTACATGCAGAAGGTCCTGGGTTCATGCTCCAGGTGGAGCCATGAACCATACACCTGGTGCGCCAGGCCCTGTGTGCGCCAGGCCGCCTGAGTGCGCCCTAAGTGTGCCAGGGGTGCCAGGCCCCTGGTGCGTGCTGTGAGCGTGTGAGAGGAGACGCCCCGCCTTCAGAGATCCAGTTCTTAAGGGGAAACGGCAACATCCATAGGTCAGGGGTGGAAGTGGGGCGGGGGGCGGGAGGATGGAATTAAAGAGGAAAAAAAAAATTAGTATCGATGGAACCAAAAAGTGAGATATATAAAGATTAGTCAGCACTGCTATACCAGAGGTGCTAAAGTAATCTATTTTAGGGAAAACTCATAGAATGGGGATCTCTGGCAAGTGTGCAGATATTCCATTGTCCTCTTTACTCTGGGGTAGTATAAAGCAGGGATACACATGTTTAATTCTGGGGGAATACAGTGGCATGATGAGGCATGGTTCCTGGTATTATGAGAGGCTGGAAGACACTAGAAAAATTATATTTTGCTACCTGCTTATTTCTTGCTATCCCAATCTTCACTTTGTAAGTATAGATAATAGCTTGGATAATGAGGCATATTGAGTTATTGGAATCTATTTGGTTTTAATATTTTGGATAGCAAGTAGCAAAGTTCACAAAGTTCACATAGTGTAGTAGCCCTATCACATGCATAAAATATATCAAATCTGTTCCAGTGATCACTGGATTCAAGGGAAAGAATGGGTAAGAGGTATAAGATTATGTGTCAAGTTAGAAATTTAAGAAATATGATAAGGGAGGAGTGACATCAGTAAGATGGTAGAATAGGAAGTCCTAGTCCTTGTTGCCCCACAGAAACACTAATTTCATTGCATATAGATGAAAATATCTTTATGAAAAGTCCAGATTCCATTAAGTTGCAGTATCCAAGATGAGCACAAAACTAAGAACACTATTGAAACCATTAAGAAGAGCAATTTTATTTTGCCTGTATCAGTCTCCCCCTCAAGGAGGTGCAGTTCAGTGCTGAGAGGTTGCCTGAACCCATGACTTCTTCCCTGGGGTAGGGAGAGGTGGCAAAGAGAGAGTGAAGGTCCATCAGACATTCCTGGCCTTTGGTACACTGCCTGAGGTGCTAGATTCTGTCTCGTCTCAGAGTGCTGACAGAATCAGCATAGTCCAGATGCCTGGGGCAGCTAAGAACAAAATAAGAAGAGCAGGCAGCTTGCCGTTGCCTGGCAAAGCTCTATGGAATTGGGAGAAGGCACCGAAACTGAGGCATCACCATGAGAAAGGAGGGAGAGGAGTAGAGCCTGCATTCAAAGTCTTGGCCTTTTATTGTGCTCCCTGAGGTGCCAGTTTCTGTCTCACTGGAAATAGCAGTGCTCATGAAACTGGCATACCTTGATGGGGGAAACTAAAAACAAAAGAAAAATGGTGGATTCATATTCTTTGAGAGGCTCTCAGAATCTCTAGCTGAACTTACTGGTGAAGATCTTACCCTGTCAAAGCCAGTTCATGAAGCCTGGGAGAAGTGGTTATTTCTTCAAATGCACAGACATCAACACAAAGCTATAAGGAACATGAAGAATCAGGGGAACAATAAATGATCAAAGGAACAAAATACATATCTAGTAACCTACCCTAAAGAAATGGATATTTATGAATTGCCTGACAAAGAGTTCAAAATACATATCTTTAAGGAGGTCACTGAGTTATAAGAGAACATAGATAAGTAACTAAAGGAAATCAGGAAAACAATACATTAAAAAAGAAAATGTTAGCAAGAAGAGACTAGAAACAAAAGTAAGCAAGTTCTGGAGCCAAAGAATATAACTGAAAAACTCAGTACTGGAGTTCAATAGCAGACTTGATCAAGCAGATGAATCAGTGAATCTGAAGATAAGTCATTTGAAATTATCTAGTGAGAGGAGCCAAAAGAGTAAAGAAAGAAAAGCAAAGAAAGCCTAAGAGACTTATGGGACAGCATTAGTGATTAATATACATTATGGAAGTCCAATGAGGAAAAGAAAGAGAGAAAGGTACAGAAAGTTTAAAGAAATAATGGCTTAAAACTTCCCAAATTTGGGTAGAGAAATGGACATTCATATTGATGAAGCTCAAAAGAATTCAAATAGGATAAAACTAAAGAATTTTACACAAAATATAATAAAATCGTCAGACGTCAAAGACAAATGAAGGAGATATACTTTTCCATATAAACAAAAGTAAGAGAATTCATTACCACTAAAACTGCCTTACAAAAAATGCTGAAGGAAGTTCTTTAAGTTGAATAGAAAGGATGCTAAATAGCAACATGAAAGCATATAATATAAAATTTGCTGCTAAAGTAAATATATGGACAAATATAGACTAATGTAATACTGTAATGGTGGTATATTAATCATTTAATTCTGGTCTAAATGTTAAAAGACAAAAGTCTTAAGAACTATAACTTCAAAAATGTGTTTATGGCTATACAATATTAAAAAACAACTTGTGACATCAATAACAAAGTGTGGATGGGAAATATAGTTTCAATTGAAGTTAAGTTGTTGTGAGCTTATAATAAACTTATAACTTAAGATATTTTATGTTAGCTTCCTGATAACCACAAAGAAATACCTATAGAGGATACACAAAGGAAAAGATAAAGGAATTAAAACATATCACTATGAAAAATCAACTATTACAAAGGAAGGTAGCAAGAAAAGGAAGAGGGACAAAAGGATTACAAGACAAACAGAAAACAGGTTTTAAAAATGGCAGTAGTATGTCCTTATCAATAATTGCTTTAAATGTAAATACATTAAACTCTCCAATCCAAAGACCTAGAGTGGCTGAATGAATAAAAGTTATATGAGACAAAATAGACTTTAAGTCCAAACTGTCACAAGAGACAAAGAAGGTCATTATATAAAGATAAGTCAATTCATCAGGAAGATATGATATTATAATATATGCTTTTAACATCCAAGCATCTAAATGTATAAAGGAAGCATTGACAGATGTAAAGAAATAGAGAGCAATGCAATAATAATAGGTGTTTTTAATACCCCACTTTCAACAATGGATAAACTATCTAGACCAATGGTCCCCAAACTTTTTGGCACAAGGGGCTAGTGATTCTATGAGAATCTAATGCCTGATGATCTGAGGTGGAGCTGAGGTGGAGCTGAGGTGGTGATGCTAGCCCTGGGGAGCAGCTGCAAATACAGATGTAGCTCTTCTTGCTAGCTTGCTGCTCACCTGCTGTGCGGCCGGTATCAGTCTGTGGCCCGGGGATAGGGGACCCCTGATCTAGACTGAACATCAATAAAGAAATAGTGGACTCTAACAACACTATTAACCAAATGGACCTAACAGTGATATATAGAACATCCCACCAAACAACAGCAGAACACACACTCTTCTCAGGCGTCCATGGAACATTTCTAGGATAGATCATGTGTTAGGTAACAAAATAAGTTTACCAAATATAAGAAAATTGAAGTTATACCAATTATCTTTTTCAATGACAGTTGAATAAAAATAGAAATTAATAAGTCAGTAGGAGAAAGAAAACTGGAAAGTTCACAAATATGTGAAAATTAAACAGATTTAAAAGAAATAAGGGAAATAAAAAAGTTTAAGACAAACAAAAAGGAAAGCACAACATACCAAAACATGGGGTACAGCAAAAGTAGTATTAAGAGGGAATTTTATAATGATAAAGATGTACATTAAAAAATAAGAAAGATCTCAAAGAAACTACTTAACTTTATGCTTCAAAGAACTTGAAAAGGAAGGACAAACTAAGCCCAAGGTTAGCAGATAGGAGGAAGTAAGGATAGAGCAGAAATAAATTAGTTTGGAAAAACAATAGGAAAACAACCAACAAAACTAAGAGCAGGAAAAATCAATGAAACTAAGACTTAATTTTTTGAAAAGATCAATAAAATTGACAAACCTTTAGCCAGAGTAAGAAAAAAAGAAACAAGGCTCAAGTAAGTAAAATCAGAAGTGAAAGAAGAGGCATTACAACTGATGCCACTAAATACAAGGGTTCATAAGAGACTACTATGAACAAATATATACCAACAAAATGGATAACTTAGAAGAAAGTATAAATTCCCAGAAATAGAGAAACTACCAAGAGCGAGTCATGAAAAACTAGAAAATCTGGTAAACCTATAAGTCCATACTACTCATGGTAATCTACATATTTAATGCAATCCCTACCAAAATCCCAGTGGCATTTTTTTATAGAAAAAAAAAATCTTAAAATTCATGTAGAACCGCAAAAGATCTCGAATATCCAAAGCAGTACTGAGCAAGAAGTACCAAGCTAGAGTGATCACACTTCCTGAGTTCAAAATTTATTACAAAGTGACAGTAATCAAAGTAATATGGTACTGGCATAAAAACAGACATAGACCAATGGAAATAATGAAAAGCCCAGAAATAAATCCATGATTTTTGACAGTTGTATCAAGAATATACAATGGATAAAAGATACTTTTGTCAACAAATTTGGGAAATTTGGGTATCTACATATAAAATATAATTGGAACCATTTCTTATACTGTATACAAAAATAAATTCAAAATGAATTAAAGATTTGAGTTTAAGACCTGAAACTATGAAACCTCTGGAAGAAAACAGGGATCATCTTCAGGACATTGGTCTTGAAAATGATTTCTTTGATACTACAGTAGAAGTACAAGCCACAAAAGTAAAAATAGATAAGTAGGATTACCTGAAAATAAAAAACTGCACAGCAAAGGAAAGAGAATAAAAAGGCTATCAACAGAATGGGAGAAAATATTTGCAAACCATGTGTCTGATAATGGGTTAATATCCAAGATATATAAGGAACACCTATAATTCAATAGCAAAATAACAAATAACCCAATTTAAAAATGGGCAAAAGAATTAAATAGACATTTGTGTAAAGAAGACATACGGTGGCCAACAAGCATTTGAAAATATGCTCAACGTTACTAATCATGACAAAAGAGCAAATCAAAACTCCAATTAGGTATTATCTAATACCTGTCAAGATGGCTATTATAAAAAAATTGAGCCAAAGGAAGTGTTGGTGAGGATGTGGAGTATTTGGAACCCTTCAACACTGTTGGTGGGAATGTAAAATGGTGCGGCCATTATGGAAAACATGGAGAGTTCTCAAAAAATTAGAAATAGAACTACCATATGATTCAGCAATCCCACTTCTGGGTATTATATCTGAAAAAAATGAAATCATGATCTTAAAGTGATATCTGTACCTCCACGTTCATTGCAGCATTATTCTCATTAGTCAAGATATGGCAATAACATAAATGTTCATTGATGGATGAATGGATAAATAAAATGTGATATATAGATGCTGAGGAATATAGTTCAGCCTTGAAAAAGAAGGAAGTTATACTATATATAACAACATGGATGAAGCTGCAGGAAATTATGCTAAATGAAATAAGCTAGTCACAGGATGACAAATACTGCATGACTCCACTTATATGAAGTACCTAGAGTAGTCAAACTTGTAGAGAGTGGAATTATTTTTCTTAGAGTCTAAAGGAGAGGGGAAAATGGAAAGTTCCTGTTCAATGTATATAAAGTTTCAGTTATGCAAGATGAATAAGTTCTGGAGATCTGCTGTGTAGCTTTGTACCTGTAGCTAATAATACCATATTGTGCACTTTAAATTTAAGGGGGGTAAATCTGATGATATGTTTTCTTACTACGATAAAAAAATTAACTATGGACTATATGAGAAACAAAAAAGCATTTCTTCATTTTATTAAAGGAATTTTAACAACAACAAAAGGATATAATGTAAGTTTATATAACTTAAGGAAGACATTTGTGTGTGGTGCTGGGTACTGTTCTTTTTTGTTATGTCTTATTACTATGAGTAAAAAAGTAATGTGTAACTTAGATAAAAAATAAGGGATAAAATATGTGATTTCATTCTGATTTTAAATGTTTATCATCTATTAATTTGAAAGTTGTATATGTTAGTACAGCAGATTTTTTGGCTTTTTATTATTTAGAAAACTCCTAAGTTAATTGTTAAATAAAAACAATAAATCCTATATTGGGCAACACTTATTAACTACAAATGTTTATTTGGTTATACTTTATATGCTATTTATTATAAAGGCCTATCTTTTTTCTGTTTCGGTTTCTTATTTGAAACCTGAGAGATTTAAGGCCTTATTGAATAAGGGTTATGACCGGAGATGTGGGGTGTGGTGGGTAGGCTAATCAATTCTGAGGTTTTGTGAGGGTTCTAGTGAGGGTAATAGTTTTACCAAAGGACCAGGTCAGTTCCAGCCACAAATTATGGAGGCAGGAATTTATAAAAAGGTTTTTTATTGTCATAGTCTGGCAACCATTTTTCACATTTATTTCGAGTAGATTTAGAATCTTGAGTAATCCTAAAACTGATAGAGCATGATGGTGGTTTTGTAAATTTGAGGATCCCTTTTGATTACTCCAGATAATTCCTGGTACATCCTTTTGAATCAATGAACTTGGCCTTGGCTCTGAGTATGTGACTTGAAACTAACAATTAAACTATTTAGATTCTCATTTATGCTTTTATCAGAAAGAAAAAAGACAATCATTTTTGCATTTCTGCCTAAAATACTACTTCTGACATCTTTAAAGAGTAGTTGTTCTCAGCCCTTATCATCTAACCTATTTCACTTAGCTTGACTATCTCAGGATCCATCCATGTGGGATATAAAACTGAAAGTGACAAATGAACAAGACAAACAAACAAAAACTCATAGACACAGTTTAGTGGTTACCAGAAGGAAATAAGTGAGGAGTGGTAGATAATGGTAAAGGGGGTCCAATATATGGTGACAGAAGGAGATTCGACTTGAGTGGTGAACACACAATGCAATATACAGGTAATGTTTATTATTGAATTGTACACTTGAAACCTATATAATTTTATTAATCAATGTCACCCCAATAAACAGTAAAAAAGAAAGAAAGAAAAGCCTTATATATCATGTTTAAAAAAAAAAGAAAAAAGAAAAAGAGGAAATACTGATGAATTCAATATCTTAAAATAAAAAATTTATTGAAAAAAAGAGTATTCATTACAGTGCTTTGCCACTCCTCAGAGTTAGTTATACTGAAAGTCAGCTTTTATGTTTTTCATACAGGGATGTAGTACTCTGTTTCACTGCTATGTAGGAAGTTGCTAATTACTGAATACTGGATACTGAATGTTGGAATTTTAACATGGTTTCTCTCTACTGATTGTTTGATTACTTTACCATCAAATATTTGTTGAATGTTTAGGAGATGCCCAGCACTGTACCAGGCATTGTGAGTATAATGATGAAAGAGGTAAATAAAGTCTTTTGATGTTATAATCTTGGTCAAACATATTTATGCTTCCAACATAAAGAATACCAATCTGTATTGAAAATGTCTCAGATATAATTATGCCATTTCTGCAGACTTCTAATAAGGTGCTAATACTGTTGTAGCAGAGATTGCTAGTGCTCACCAGCATCTGTACTCTTTTTGGACATATGGCTAGACTATATTTCCCAGTTTCCCTGATTACAACTGAATTCTGGCAAATGAATTGTGGGTGGAGATACAGATGCTCCTTGATTTACTATAGGGTTACGTCCTCACAAACTCATCAAAGTTGAAAAGATTATAAGTTGAAAATGCATTAACTGTACCTAACCTACTGAACATTATAGCTTAGCCTAGCTTACCTTAAATGTGCTCAGAACACTTACATTAGCTACATTTGGGCAATTATCTTGAATATCATCTCATGAATGTTTGCCTTTCTCTTCTCACCAGAAGCAAGAGACACAGATGGGCATTTTGTAGTCATGATGGGATGTAGACAAAACACAATATCCCCAAAACGCTGTCAACACAGTACAGTATAGAATACTGGTTGTTTAATCTCATGATTGCATGGCTGACTGTGAGCTGTGGCTACTGGCACTGCCCAGCATCATAAGAGAGAATAGTACCACATATTGATAGCCTGAGAAAAGATAAAACTTCAAATTTAAAGTACAGTTTCTGAATGTGTATTTCTTTTATAGTATCGTAGAGTCGAAAAATTATAAATAAAGACTGTCTGTAATATGTACTACCTTTACACCTTGGCATATGGCAGGTTCTTCTTAGGCCAGAAACTTTTTTACCAGCCCTCTTGTGTCATTTGTCAGCTGAATGTCGAGGATTCTAAGGACTCAGGACCCAAAAGATGTGAGAAGCCTGAGGCTCTGATTCAGTAGAGCAGAGTACTCCTTCTTCTAACTTTATCAAACTATGATTTGAGAGAGAAATAAACTTGTGTCAGTGGGTGTTAAGCTGCTGAGATCTTGGGGTTGCTTTATTTAAGAAATGTGATTCTTTTTCTTTTGAAAATTTTAAAACAGTAGCTGTTGTTTAAATGTTTTTTTAATTCGCATGTTAAACTACCTTTTTCTGGATTTCCTTTTTGTATTTCTGGTTGGAGATGATTAATGACAGTTTTCATGACGATCATTGACTATGCCAGTAGGTCAAGAAATCTATGGGTGTTTAACAACCCTCATATGAATAAAATATATTATGGGTGTTAGCTGGAGTGGTGAGAAGTACTCAAATAAAATAATTGCAAATACGTGGGTTGTTTACTGCCTCTAAATCATATATTTTTCATAATTACAAAAATTATGAATGCCTAAGGTTTTTATTTGGATGTTTTTTTAAAATTTTCTGCATATTCTAAAATTGACTAAACTTTCGAAACTTAAAAATGAAGAATTTTATTTAGAAAAGGCTGAATGTAGTAATATTACATAGTAGGTCAAACATAAACCTTTAGGACTGTCAGTGCACTTTTAAGTCTAGCTATAAATAAATATTCATAAAATATTTAAGGTCATAAGCCGTTACATTAAAGCCTCCAACATGATTAATATCTTATTTGTTTATGCTAATGTTTTATCTTTGGTGTCATACAGCTGAAGGAAAAAAACCTTTGAGTAGCTGAGGGAAAAGCTTCTAGAATTCTGAAAAAATTAATGATTATAGTTTGTCAGAAGATTTCTAGAAATTTTTATGGAGAAAAAGAAAAATGTTTTCAGCAGAAGTAGGGGACCAGTAGTCTTAATTTCTCTTGTTCTCTTTTCTGGTTCCCTGATTTCTTTATTCTGTCCTGTGTAGGGAGCTGTTGAGTCCATCCATTGAGTTGTTTATTTTGTTTTTTGTACTTTTCAGTCCTAAAATTTCCATTTACTTCTTTTTTGTATATTCTGTCTCTTTGCTGAGACTTTCTGTTTCTTTGCTGTAGCTTCTAGTTTGTTTCTTGTGTCTTTACAATTGTTTGTTAAAGCATTTTCATGATGGCTACTTTAAAATTGTCAAATAATTCTAACATCTGTCATCTTGGTGTTAGCTTCTATTGATAGTTTTTTTTATTCAGTTTTATGTATTCCTGGTTCTTAAAATGATGAGTGATTTTCGATTGCAGCAGGACATATGGGTATCATGTTATGGATTCTGTGTTATTTAAACCTGTTTAAGCTGGTTTTCTCTGATACCACTCCATTGGGGAAGAGGTGGTGCTTGCTTTTTGCTGCCAGGAGAGATTAGAAGTTTAGGTTCCTTTCTTGGTCTCTGTTGACACCTGAGGACCAGAAAAGGGCTTCAAATTACTGCTAGATAGGTGTGGTAGTTACTACTCTCCCCTAGGCCTCCACTAATACACCCTGGCTGGGAAGAATAAGGGTGCTGCCTCATGTGACCTCCACTGGCAGCATGGGAAGAGGGGAGCCTCATGACTGCTGGGCACTGATGAAAGTTCTGATTACTCTAGCTACCTTTGACACTGTCCCAGTGGTGAAGGAGTGATAGGGAGCCTTATTACAGCCTTGCTTGCAGCAATTGGCCTTGCTGGTATAGATGGTAATGGGGCCACATCTCCCCACCCTCCCTGGTAATAGGCTGGACTAGAGTGGTTATTATCTAAAAGTTTTTGGTTTTTTTTTTCCCTCGTTAGGCTGCCCCTTTCTGCTAGAGAGAGTAGGTTTGTCCTGGGACTTTTTCTTACTGTACTTACTGGCATTTCTAGGTTAACTTTTCCTGCCCTAAGTCTGGAATATATGAGGCAAAAAGAAAATCTAGGGAACTCATCATTGTGTTTTACCTTGATTTCCAATATCCCTAGCCAGCCTGATTTTTTTTTTTCTCTACCTTCAGAGTTTTCTTGAGTTCGTTTTATATATAATGCCCAGGGTTTTTAGTTGTGCTTTGAGGGAGATGTAGAGAAAAGTACTTGTAATCCTTTTTCCTAAGAGTGGAAGATGATCATGTTTTTAAAAACTTTTATCTTGACGCTGTACTTGAGAGTTAATTGAATTGAGTAGTTTAACATTTTTGGAACCCATTATTCAGAGTAGGGTTTAAACAGTTTGATAGTTGAAGAGTTTACCCTATGGGAGGATGACAAATACCTGGCTGTCATGCCATCATTTTTACCCTTTTATGCCATAGATTTTACTGATTGTTCATAACTCTCCTGTTGAGTCCTAAATTAAAACAGCCTTCCAGTCAGCCTTCTGATAGGATTTTGTGCAACTGAGAAAGCCTATTTCCCAATATCCGCCTTGGGCTTTATTCAATTGGATGTAACTATGTGAATTATAATGGGAAGGTCCCAGTTGGGATAGGTCCAACATCTATAAAATTGATGTCGTTACTCATAAAGTCAGTGAAATAGGTCATTAGTTGTTATTGGAGGGTCTTTGTCTTCTTAGTATCTTAACTTCATCTATGTGTGGACAATAGTATCCCAGAATTCTGGCGATTAAGCGTAGGCATTCAAGTACTGCCACTGGGAATTATCATTTACTTTTTTGGGGGATTGGGTATATACTACATTTATAATTAGTAAACAAACCAAAAAGTTTTAAACCACCTGTAAATTTAAATTATATTATACTCATGAATGGCAGGCACATCTGGTCTGTCATATGGAAGTATCACTGAGCAACCCTCATTCTCTCAACAAATTTATCGTTTTATGAGATTATTCTGAATATAAACCATAAAGAAAAAGGTGACCACAAAAACTCATTGAGTAGGATTATAGTGTTTTACTATATTAGACTATCTTGTAGCATTAGAAATTACTTTGTGAACAAATGTTCGTCTTTTTTAAAAAATAAGAAAAGGCATGTAAATGTTTAAATAGAATCCCAAGCAATAAAAATTACAAGCAATTAAGATAATTAAAAAATGTTCACATGTGACACCACCAGTAATCTTCGGCCATTCAGTAACATTGATAAAGCCTTACCTATTCCTTTCAGTACCTTTGGTAAATTTTCATGTTATCATCAAAAATAAATGTTTCAAGGGAAAATGAACTAGATATAATTATATATTAACAGTGCTGAGATCAATAGTATTTAAAGTAGATGGAAAGTAAACTGAACATGAAATACACTTCTTCATCTGCTTATTTGAAAATACCTGGAGGCCTTGTTTTATCCCAAAGGCATTTCTGATTTGCATAGCAAAGATAATATTATTTATATTTTTCTTTAATATTCAGATATGGTTATATTCACCAAATAAGAAATGCACCTAACATGGGAAAGCTAGTATCTAAATCTGTGCTAAGGACCTGTTAGGTGTAAAATAAATAACTTCTGGTTGAAATGGAAAAATAGTGAACTTTTTGAAGTTTCACTTTAAGGTCATGAAATAATCTGATTTATGATAACATATGAAAGACAACAAATGATCCCAGATGATTATCTGACATTTTAGATTAAACTGAGTTTCCATACACATTAATATTATAAGTAATTTTGAAAAAGAGATTTTTGAAACATCTTTAAAGCGTATTGGTGAATTCACCAACAGAATGATTTCTTGGAATTTTAAATGAACTTTGTTATTTGAAAAATTGTCAAGGGTATATATGTATAAATAAAATTACTGTTTTGGAATTTTAATCATTATGAATATTTATTATAACATATACAACATTTTTGTAATATCGCTTCAAACTTAAAACATTTTTATTTTAATAGTTAAAATACAAAAGTTAAATGCAATATTTTTAACTGGTAATTTCAAAATTTGATGTTATGCATAAGAAGTTGCTTTCCAAGAGTGAACATTAATGGGAGGAAGAAATAGAAAAAGCTGAAATCAGATAATTTTTTGATTGTGTATGTGGATAGGTCTGAGATAGGAAGTGGCTTTGGAGTTGTGAATAGGGGGGAAATGCAGTCTTATTATTAAGATCCTGAACACAGTTGGCATTGGCATTATGGATTGGCTTCTTTAGAGTTCAACACAGCCATTTCAGCAGAATTCCTACCATTATAGTTGGTATTGCAAGATTAGTTAATTAAAACAATAGTAATGCACATCAGTAACTGTACTTGTAATATAACTACCCTTCCCCAAATAAACATATCTTTATTCAGAACATGATAGGATCTAAGAGAATATCTTAGACAAAAATTTGAATTGGTAAAGGAAAGTATAATTCTTTTCAAAGAATTGTAGACTTGAATGCAATATAATTTTGCTCACCTGATATTAAAAACAAAGCCACAGAATAACTATCTTTTATATCCTCTAGCTAAGTCTGAGGATTTTATGAAAGTTTTGGCCAAATTACATTAAATTTACCTGCTCTAAAAGTCCAAGTTAAGCATTCTGGCTTAATTTTCCTTTGTTGGGGATCCTAAAGGTAAGTGGATATCAATGTTGCCATTCTAGTGAAATTTTCTGTTGAAATTGCCTTCTGGTAAAACGTTAAAAAATATTTACCATTTATATTCCAAGAAGTATATACTCTTTAATTTTCCAAGTTTATTAAATTTAATGCATTAGATAGTATTCTTAGGACATGAGCACATCAAAAGGAAATCAAAAGTCATTTAACTTCTTGTACACGTTTACTATTGTGTTAGAGACTAGATAGTCACAAACAAAATATGACTTTTGCCTTCAAAGAGTTATTAAAAAATTATAGTCTTAACTAGCATTTGGCACACCAGTGTTTCTAAGATTCATAAGTAGTTGCCGTAGCAAATGATGTTTCCTTTTTAATTGTCATCTGGCTTGGGTCTTCTTATGAAAATTGCTTTTATATATGTGCTTAGTGTTTTTCTTTTTTTAGTTTACTTTTTTTCCCTGTTCAGAGCTTTTGGTTTGTGGGATTTGCTTCAGATATGGATGGTGTGAAAGGCTTCCCAGAACAGTGAAGAGGCTTCAGCAATAAAAGTAGTAGAAGAGGATGCAAAACACATAGGAAGATCTTTCCTAAGCCTTGCATATTTCACCATACGAGAGAGCTTTTTATCTCTTTACTTTCTGAAAAATTTTTCTTTAGTTTTCAGAGTAACTGAAACTTCTTTATGCCCCCCAATTGAGGATAATTTCTGTCATCTCAGGCCCTGCTGATAATTTTCCTATAGGATTCATCATACTCTGCCATATATATATGTCCACTGAATGAACTATAAACTCCTTGAGAAGGATCTTTATCTATGAATCACTTATAATATATAGCAAATCATTCATAATACACAGTGTCTGTCAGTGCTTCTGTAGAGAGTTGCTCACATTTTATATTGTTAGCAATAGTTATGTTAAGAGACTTGCATAACAAAGAAAATAGGATTCATGGTGCTAAGCATTAGGAAGTACTGGAAACATATAGAATTCATTTTGATTTCCTAAACTAAGACATTTTTGTTAACTCTAAGGTTTGCAGTCTGTCATTCAAAAGTGTTTATTGACTATCTATATTGTATTTGATTTTGGGTTAGAAATCCTTGCCAGGCCATCTTTCCCAGTATACTTCACTAGTAGGTACTCACTTTCCTATCTTAAGGTTGTAGCCATTATTGATTCTTCTTTTTCTCGTGATTCTAGGTTTATAGACCACCTTTAGCTGCCAATCATGTGGATATATTTGGGTTGTATTACCATGTGTAAGGTATTAAGCAACTATTAAATTATCTAATTTACATAGCTATTGTCAAAATGTTTAAAAACATCCATTGGTTCTCCATATATGGATAGTTCTGATTGGTAGTTTATTTTTTTTTTGCATATTTAATAAAAATATTGCCATCCTTTCTGTTGTATCTTTGATTCCTATATTTTCTACTCTAACCTGATTATCTATTTACTCTTTTATATGCAAACTCAAATTTCATTGAGAAGAAATCAGAAATAAGATTTTTGTATGGAGTTGCAAGTTGCTTTACATTCAGAGTTTGTCTTTGATGTATGCATTGTTTGGTTCTTGATATACTACTTTACTTTGACCAATGGCATAATTTCTGATCCCTGATGTTCTACTTGCATTTGCAGAATGGCTATGTCATAATTTAGAAAGAGTTCAGATATGGAGTTAGAAACATTTATTTGAATTTTCACTTTGTTACCTGTTAGCTTTGATTTTTGGTAAGTTTAATAGCTTCTCTTAAATTTTCTAATCTGCAATGGCAGTATCTCTTTTACTTACTTTATGTGTTATTAATAGTAGTTAATTTTAAAATTTAAAACTTCTTGTAAGTTATTACACACTATAGGAGTTTTTAAGTGACTGATGATATTTTTCCTGTTTAGTTCATTTGATAGCAGTCTTAGTCCATTCTTGTGCTCTCATGTTCTTAAAGATAAGAAAATGGGAGGGTCAGAGGAGGGTTAAAAAATCGTTTTTAATACGAAGAAGTAATATGGGGTTATTATAGAAAATTTGAGAAGAGAAAATAATATTCATAGACCTACCACCTATTGAAAACTTTTGTAGTCTTTGATGTAGTTTCTCTCAGTAATAGGAAATATTTTGTTTGTTTTTGTTTTACTAATACTGGGTTATGTTTTTGTATTGCGCTACCAATACCAATAGCATTTATTTTCTTCTGCTCTGAAAGCTTTTATTTTTTCAATGCCTGTATAATATTCCACTTTATGAATTTACCACAATTTATTCAATCCCATACCTATTATTTAATATTTATAGATATCCAGTTTTTCACTGTTAGAAACATTGCAGTGATGAATACATTTGAACAAAAATCTATACTTGAAAATCTTGGATTCAGGATTGGAAGTTTAGAGTACCTATATAATATGTAGCCAGCAGCAGTATATGAGAGTACCCATTTCATGGTATCCTCTCTCGTTTGTGTATTTTTTATTATGAAATGATTTAAGTGTGCGAAAGTATGTAAAAATAATTTAATGACACATATTCTCTGCTTGGCTTAAGATTTAAACATTATTTATAATTGTAATTTTCTTTATATTTTTTCCAAATCCTAATGTACCTTTCCCTCTCCAGCTTTTGTACCTAAAGATATTACACTTCTTTCAACAAATTATTATATCAATTTTGTTTTACCTTTTTGAGGTATAATTGACAAATTTAAAAATTGTATACATTTAAGATGTATAACATGTTTTGATATATATGTATACATTGTGAAATAATTAATCAATCTAATTATCATATCTATTACCTCTCATAGTTACCCTTTTTTGGTGGTTAGACCACTTAAGATTTACTCTCTTAGCAAATTTCAGGTATACTATATAGTGCTAATAACTATAGTCACTATGCTGTATAGCAAGGGTCCCCAACCCCTGGGCTGCAGACTGGTACTGGTCTGTTGCTTGTTAAGAACCAGGCTACACAACAGGAGGTGAGTAGCGGGCTAGCAAGCAAAGCTTTGTATTTGCAGCCGCTCCCCAGTGCTAGCATCACCACCTGAGTTCCACCTCAGATCATCAGGCAGTAGATTCTTATAGGAGCATCGGTCCTTGGTGCCAAAAAGATTGGGGACCACTGCTATACAGTATATCTCCAGAACTTACTCATCTTGCATAACTGAAACATTGCACCCTTTGACCAGCATCTCCCCACTTCCCCCACTGCCCAGCACCTGACAACCGCCATTCTATTCTTTGCTTTTATGATTTTCATTTTTTCAGAGTCTACATGTAAGTAAGATCATGAAGTATTTGTCTTTCTGTGTCTGACTTTTTCACTTAGTATACTCCAGGTTTGCCCATGTTGTCACAAATGTAAAGATTTCCTTCTATTTCAAGGCTGAATAACATTCCATTCTATATAGTGAAGCACTGCTTAATAATGGGGATATGTCTGAGAAATGTGTCATTAGGTAATTTCATTGTGTGCAAACATCATATAGTGTACTTACATAAACCTAGATGGTATTGCCTATTACACACCAAGGCAATGTGGTATAGCCTGTTGCTCTGAGGCTATAAACCTGTACAGTATGTTACTGTACTGAATGCTGTAGGCAGTTGTAACACAATGGTATTTGTGTATTAAGCATACCTCAACATAGGAAATGTACAGTAAAAATATGGTATAAAAGTTAAAAAATAGTATACCTGTAGAGGACACTTCCGAAAGATAGAGCTTATAGTACTGGAAGTTGCTCTGGGTGAGTCAGTAAGTGGTGAGTGAATGTGATGGCCTAGAACATTACTGTATACTCTTGTAGACTTTATAAACACTGTACACTTAGGCTAACTAAATTTGTAAAACAACTCAGTGTTAAATCATGCATGATCAAGAAATATAAACACAGCATGTCTGGGGCTGCTGCCAGCATAACATGGCATACTGTTTTTTAGTAAACTTTTTTTTTTAATGAGTAGAAAGAGTACACTCTAAAATAATGATAAAAGTATAGTATAATAAATACATAAACCCGTAACAGTCATTTATTATCATCATTAAGTATTACGTGCTGTACTTTTATATGACTGGCAGTGCAGTAGGTTTATTTACACCAGCATCACCATGAACATGTGAGTAATAATGTTATAATGCTGGCTAGGATGTCACTAGGTGATAGGAATTTTTCAGCTTCATCATAATCTTATAGGACCACTGTCACATATGCAGTTTATTGTTGACCAACAAATCGTTATGTGGTATATGACTATACATGTACCAAATTTTCTGCATCCATTGATATGCAATTGGATTGTTTCCATATCGTGGCTATTGTGAATAATGCTGCAATGAACATAGGTGTGTTCAAGATCCAGATCATTGCCTTTGGATATATAACCAGAAGTGGTATTGCTGAATCACATGGTAGGTACATTTTTAATTTTTTGAAGAACCTCCATACTGTTTCACATAACGGTTCTACCAAGAATACACAATTGTTGCTTTTCTCCACAGCCTCACCAGCACTTATTATCTTTTGTCTTTTGATGATAGCCATTTTAATAAGTGTGGGTTGATATCTCATTGTGATTTTGCATTTCCCTGATGATTAGTGATGTTGGGCACTTCTTTACGTATCTATTGGCCATTGTGTGTCCTCTTTGGAAAAATGTCTATTTTAGTCCTTTGTCTGTATTTTAATTGGATTGTTTGTTTCTTTTGCTATTAAATTGTATGAGTTCTTTATATATTTTAGATATTAACCCCTTATCAAATATATATTTTTCAGATATTTACTCCAGTTCTGTAGGTTGCCTTTTCATTTTGTTGATTGTTTCTTTTGCTATGCCAAAACTTTTTGGTTTGATGTAGTCTCATTTTTTGATTTTTGCTCTGTTGCTTGTGCTTTTGGTGTCATATTCAAAAACTAATTGCCAAGACTAATGTCAGGGAGCTTTTCCCCCTCTATTTTCTTCTAGGAGTTTCAGGATTTTCAGTGTTTATGTTTAAGTCTTTAATCTATTTTAAGTTAATTTTTGTGAGTGGTTTAATATAGGGGTCCAGATTCATTCTTCTATATGTGGTTTTCCAGTTTTCCCAAAAACATTTAGAAAAGATACTCTTTTTTTTTTATCCTTGATTATTCTTGGCTTCCTATTAAAATATTAGTTGACTATATCTACGAGGGTTTATTTCTGGGTTCCTGATTATGTTCATTGATCTATGTTTCTATTTTTATGGCTGTACCGTACTATTTTGATGATTGTAGCTTTGTAGTATAGTTTGACATCAGGAAGTGTGATGTTCTTTGTTATTTCTTGGAATTGCTTTGACTATCATCTTTTGTAGTTCCAGACAAATTTTAGGATTGTTTTTTCTATTTCTGTGAAAAATGACATTTGAATTTTGTGATGACTCTATAGATGGCTTTGGGTAGTATGGATATTTAACATTAATTCTTCTGATCCATGAACATATATCTTTTCACTTTTTTTGTGCCTTCAGTTTCTTCAACATCTTATAAGTTTCAGTGTATAGGTCTTTCACTCCTTGTTTAAATTTATTCTTACATATTTTATTATTTTTGATTTTTTTTTTAAATTTTCTTTTCAGATGTTTCATTGTTAGTGTGTAGAAATGCTAATGATTTCTTTATGTTGATTTCGTGTCCTACAGCTTTCTGAATTTGTTGATTAGTTCTACCAGTGTTTTGGTTGAGTCTTTAGGATTTTCTTTATAAAAGATCATCTCATCTGAAGGATAATTTTACTTCTTTCTTTACAATTTAGATGTCTTTATTTATTTTTCTTGCCTGATTGCTTTGGTGAAGACCTCCAGTACTATGCTGAATAGGAGTAGTGAAAGTGGGCACACTTGTCTTGTTCCTGATCATAACGGGCAAGCTTTCAAATTTTCACTGTTGAGTATGATGTTAGTTGTGGGCTCATCATATATGTCCTTCATTATGTCGTGGTATATTCCTTCTTTACTCAATTTGTTGACTGTTTTCATCATAAAAGGATGTTATATTTTGTTAAATACTCCTGCATCTGTTGAGATGTCATATATCTTTATTGATTTGTATATATTGAACCATCCTTGCATTACAGGGATAAATCTTGCCTGATCTTGTTGTATGACCCTTTTAATGTGCTGTTAAATTTGGTTTGCTTGTATGTTGTTGAAGATTTTTGCTCCTGTATTCATCAGGGATATTGTTCAGCAGTTTTCTTTTCTTACAGTTGCCTTGTCTTTTGTTGGTGTCAGGGTAGTACTGGCCTTATAAAATGAGTTTAGATGTGTTTTCTCTTCTTCAGTTTTTGGAAGAGTTTGAGAAGGATTGGCATTAATTCTTTAAATGTTCAGTATAATTCACTAGTGAACCATCAGGACCTGGACTTTTCTTTGTAGGGAGGTTTGTTATTCAGTTCAGTCTCCTTATTTGTTATGGATCTTTTTACATTTTTCTATTTTTTCATAATTCAGTCTTGGTAGGTCATCCGTTTTCTGGAATTTATCTATTCTAGGTTATCGAATTTGTTAACATATAATTTTTCATAGTCTGCTATTATCCTTTGTATTTCTGTTGTTTGGAGAATACTGTGATACTCATAAATAAAAATGAATAGTTCAGCTAAAGGATCTTAGGTAATGGTAAGAAAATACTTCAGCTTTATATTGAATAATTTCTATTTCTATGGTTCAAGTGTTATGACATTTTCCTATGCAGTATCTAATTTGCTGTTAATCCTTTCTAGAGTATATTTTATTTCAGATAATATATTTTTCACATCTAGAGGTTCTTTAGTTTTTAAAAAAGATCTTACGTTTCTCTCCATTATATTTGGTTTCCTTTAAATTCTTAAGTATGTTTTTAATATTTTTATGAGCCATTTTAATGCCTCAAATTCCCTAATTCCATTATCTGAGTCACTGATATTTTTCTACATTATGGATCATATGTTTATATTTCTTTGCATTCCTGGTAATTTTTTTAATTGGATTCTGGACTTTGTAAATTTTGTGATATTAAGTTTGATTACTGTTGTATTCCTATAAAGAGTGTTGGACTTTGTTTTTGCATGCCATTAAGTTACTTGTGGGTCAGCTTGATGTTTTTGAGACTTCGTTGGCATAGATCCAGGGTAACTATTCTTCCCGTCAAGAATAAATTTAATTCCACTATTTAAGGCATGACCCATTTGCCTAATGCCCTTTACGTCTTTCCACTTGACTGATGGGAATGTGAACTATTTTCATTTCTTTGACCTCTAGAAATTTTTCGGTCTACTGCTTTCCATTGTTTTTCTCCCTTGCCTGGAGTACTTTCCTCTCAGGCATGGACAGATAAATCCTCAAAGAAGAACCCTCTGGAGCCTGCTGGAAATTGCTCTCAGTGCAGCTCCATTCTTCAGTACTTTGCCTCACAAATTCTATGTACCAAGGCTTTCCTGAACTTCAGTCTATATCTCCTTAACTTAATGAGATCCTGAGCTGTTTGGATTTCCTTTTCCTTCATTGTAGCTTGAAGACTGCTTTTAGATAGTAAGCTGCAGCAATCATATAGCTTACATCATTGGTGTCCTTCCTGCAGGGACCACAGTCCTTTGCTACCTGTGTCCAGTGTTTGAAAATATTTTCTATTTTGTATAGTTTTCAAGGTATTTAAGGCAGCAGGGTAAACCTGGTCCCCATTCCTCTCTGTGGCTAGAAGTGGAAGTTCATTCAGCTTTCTATGCTGAGAAATGACCCAGAACTTTCAGATAATTTAAACCATATCATGCATTGTGAACAGTTAGTAACTTAATATTAAATTGAAATAATGCCAAGAAAGGATTTTTTCTAATCTGGTGAGTTTAATTCACATGGAAATGAAAATTTTTTCATTTAAGCACAAGATATAAAAAATTCAACAGATTTTTTTGTAGTTATATTCAGAGTTTCAAGTAGCCCTCTCGTAAAAAAGTTGACTGATATAGAAAATGATGTATCTGGAAATTCCTAGTGTTTAAAAATTTGTGCTAAAACATCTATATTTAACCTTGAAAGTATGTGACTTATTCCTCATTATCTGAGTTATATTCTTATATTCCTTCAGTTTTAGATTTGAAGATGAATATATGAACCTGCTGAAATGCTGAGGATAGTATAAGATGATGTGAGATTAAAGTTACATGAGACTGAGTAGAGTTGTAATTATAGCAATTAAGAACTACTACTAGGGAATTTTGAGAGACTTTTTAGTAAAGATATCTGTTACTTTATGTGTTATAATTAATAACTATTCACATATTATAATCTATAGTCATTTAAATAATGGATCTGTTTTCTTTAAAGATTAACTCATAGGTTCCCAAATGTTCTCAGTTTGTAGTGCCCTTAGTATATCAGTGATATTTTCATGATACTTCAAGCTAAAGATAATTACATGAGTTTCCATTGATTAAGTATTTGTTTTAACAACTTAATGACCATTAGAAATATACATGTAAATTAAAAGGAAAGTATTTTAATTTTATTCTTTAATAACTATAGTTTTTTGCCATAGGATGTGTTAGATGATTATATACTGGACAGCTTTTCAAAGTTTGGAATCAGATTGGGCACTGCCGCCCTCATTTTCTTTTCCATATGCTTTTTGCTCCCAACTTGATTTTTTTGCAGCAGTGGCCAAAACCCCAAGTTCATAAATCTATGATGCCATGAAAGGAATGTAGTACAATCTAACATTGAAACTCTGAACTTCCTCTAGCTAGTAGTCTGTCCAGTGTCCAATAGATTTCAAATATTGCTGTGTTTCCCTTTGACATTTAAAATATCCCACAGCACCCCTGTAGGTTTGCAACAGCACCTCTGTGAGCCTTGGCACACATTCCGGGTACCTGAATTAATTCATTCTCTTCTTATGTTCATTACAGTTTTATATGGAATTCTGGAATGATTGGTGTCCTGATTTTTCTACTTCAACATAGAGAATCTTTTTTGATTCTTCTTGATTAGCAAAAAACTGATTTAACGATGGTGAAATAATGGAGTAGTTGATATTTTTCTTTCTTTTTTTTTTTTGTTAACCCCCCCTCTGATATTTTTCTTAATGGAAAAATGTTTACAACAGATGCTTCATAGAAAAATTATTGAATAAGTTGGTTTTGGATACCATGGTTACAAGTAATCTGGAACACAAAAAGAAATAGTAAATTAAATATTAAAACATATTAAATGCGATAAAAATGAAGTACATTTTTATTGTACAAGGTCATATGAATAAACAAAAGAGAAAGATGAATTTTATTGTAGGATGTATTAGGAAAAATAATTAAGACAGTCTATGCTGTTATTGGGTTTCATAGTGTAAATTATTGTCTTATAATAGATGAAAGATATTCTGATTGCTCCTTAAAGATATCTGCCCACTGAGCTGCACTAAACTGTATTGTGACTCAATGAATTTTTAAAATGGTGTATAAGGAAGTATATTCTGAACGATGTAGAAAATATTATTTTTGTGTAATTTATAAGGACATATTTGCTCTTGCATGTATTTGTGGTTTAATACACCATAATTATAATAGCCTGTATTTATTGAGTTTTACTATAGGCCCTACACAGTTTTTAGTGCTTTGTGTTTATTGACTCATCATCATTATTTCATTATAGTTTAAGTTCATTTTCAGTTTGTTTTTGTAGAGTCTTGAGAAAGAAAAGCCAGTTAGTATCTCCTAAATAATAGGTTTTCAATAGTAACTCTTAGCCTTTTTGATGTTATTTTTATTTGTTTACTAATCCTTAAAGTAACGTGCATTGTACTTAAGTACTCAAATTTAGAAATATATCTGAATCTCAAAGATATTTAGAGTTTACCAGGTTAATACCTTTTACTTTTTCATAAATACATTTTCAAATGAAGCCTACTCAGAAGTTGCTTTATTTTCCTATTTGTTTTTACTTCTGAACACCTTGTCTTTGTATAAATCTTGAAAACATGTTTTGCTTTCTTTTTAACATTCTATACATAGTGATAGGCTTCTCAACAATTTTTTCTTGTACTTCAGTTTTCATTGAGGGTTCTCTCTCTCTCTCTCTCTCTCTCTCTCTCTCTCTCCCCCCCTCTTCTCAGCTCTCTCTTTCTCTCTCTCCCCTCTCCCTCTCTCCCTCCCTCTCTCTTTCCCCATCCCCCCTCTCCATCTCAAAACCTGGACATGATGGCTCTATTTTGGAAAATGGGAACGATGAAACGAAATAAACAGACAAGATGATTTTTAGTATTTATTGCATGTTTATTTAGGATATGCATGCTATATTCTTGAAATAATTGTGTTAAAGGTTAAATCTCATAGAATATGGGCGAGTATCTCATATTTATGTTTATAGTTAAAGTTTAGATGCTTAATAAGCAGACTGTTGTTATAAGGTTATATTATATATTCTCATCACTGGGAAAACGTCCCTTCTGCTCCATTTTACTCCTAAACACATGGGTTGCACAGCTGCTAGATGATTGTACACTATCCCATGTGTATTAAGCCAACACAGCCTGAAAGAAGGTTGCATTTTCAAGCATGGTAGTAGCATGGCTGGTTGGAGACCCCAGAAGTGTAGCTGCCAGAACTCTTCCATCTGGCATCAGTGTTGCTAGGCAGTTAGTACTACACAAGGCATAAATATATTTAGCTGAGCACTCTTCCTGTTGGAACAGCCATAAATGCCTAGGCAGAGATATGGATGAATGGGAAGATGGTCAAAGAAACTAATAGAAAGGTGTTTAATTGTAACCACTGTACTGTTTAAGGTGAAAGAACATGCAATACCATATGAAGGAACACATTTGAACTTTTACTATATAGATGCAAAAAGCTTGACAAATAATCTTTTAACTTTTATGAAGACCTTTAAAGAATTGTGAAATTGTAGTGAAGCATAGTTACTTAAAAAAAAAAAAAATTAGCCTTTTTATACATTGCAGAAGGTAACACAGAAATATGATTTTGTTTTTAAGGTAAAATAATGGTGATTGTCTTCATTTGATGAAAGTTTATTTCTGGTTCCATTAAAAATTCCCAGAACATTGAACATAAGTCAACATTCCATGTAGAAGGAAGTATTATGCAGCTTGCATGTGCGCATATCTGCATATCGGAGCACAAAATATTGACATGATAATTGCAGTCAAGCCTGAATGAACAGTGGCCTGTGGGAATTCAGCTGGTGTTGTACCAACTGGATGGCTGCTCAGGACACAGTTTGAAATGCAAGGTGCAAGTTAGCACTTTATTCAGCACAGGCAGGCATCATTTAAAAATCCTTGGGGGCAACCCTAGTGATGTGCAGATGTTAAAACAGTCTGTTCTGAAGTGCTGATATTTTTGAACACTAAGAGACTTCTAGATTCTGGGTATAAAATATTTGCACAATTATTAAAGACATAAAATATCCAATATTTTCCAATGCTTTTATGGACGTTTTAGATAATAAATGTTGAGTATATGCAGAAGTAACTGGATATGTAGTTAAAAGAGAAGAAACTAGAAAATCAGCAACTAAAGTCATTTAATTTCTAAGTATAAAACAGAAGAGGTTTTGTTTTGAGTTTCAGCTTTGTATATTTATAAGTAATGTTGAATGAATAAGAATATCTGAAACAAAGGAACATTATTCAATGATATATTAAATCTAAACTGTTATGTTCTATTAAATGATTACTTCTTTGTTTAGAAAGTTCATCTGTGTACCATAATTTACAAATTCAGATTCAGATGTAGCTTAATTCTATTGTTTTTCTAGTTTGGAACTACCTAATTGAATAGCAAAAAAAAATCAGTAATTTTTCATGTGTCAGGCTGACTCTTTCAGCACAAGTTTTGGCTTTCATATATAATTTGAATATATATTTTATATTGAAAAAGAAAATGTAATAGAAATTCTGGATTATGTTTTAAGAATTAAGTACTGATCTTAAAGCAAAATAGATATTTTAACTATATTTGGACCTTTAATATCTTTTATACCAAAGGTTTATATGTATTATGATCTTTTGATTAAGTAATATATTTTTATTCAGAATTTTTTCAATAACTTTTTACTGTAAAGTAAATATGTTTTAAAAATATTCGTTTTTAAGTTTTTCTTCTCTTTTTCAAGTTATTCATAGATATCATTCTGGTTATTTATTTTGCATATTCAAAATAGGAAAATAATTATAAAACAGTTTGTGAATAAAAAGATAAGTAATTTAATAATGGTATATTTCTCATTTCCCTGAACTTCCATTTTGATCAGTATTACTGTTTTAGAATCTTAATGTTTATTAGAAATTGAGAATGCATTTAAATAGAAAGTCATTAATAAGTATAAAATCCACATTTTAATAGATTCTGTACTCAAATGAAAGAAAACATTAGTTCAACTATGTTTATTTTATGCATTATTATCTATCTGTTAATTAAGAGTAATCAATGGTAGTAAATTTTACTTTTTATTTTCTTTATTTTCTAATTCAGACCAACATCATTGCCTCATTTATAGTTAAATGTGTCTTTTAAAGTCTAATATTTCATTTTTGACATCTCATTAAAAATGGGCTCAAACCCAGAAAATATAATCCTGTCACATTGTATAATATATGGCATGGTCTATAACACAATAAAATTTTGATTCTTAATGATTTAGAATAATTTCTCAGATTTTTGAGTTTAGAAAAATTGCAGAAAGTTAGCGTGGTAATTCATGTGGCTAAGTACAGCAATCTTAAATGTTTAAATTTAAAGTACTCTTGGGAAAAGTGATTGGTGTTTTAAACTTGTACAAATTTGACAGCCTCTCTTCACTTCATTTTTCATTCTAAAGAAGTCTGCAAATATTCTTAGCTCACATCATTATAGCACATCAGTGGTTCTAATTAGCTAAACAGGAGTTTGTCTCAGTCATTGATCATCATCAACTTCTTGACAGTGTCTCTTTTTTTTCTGGAATCCTCTTTTATGTCTTGTAAATCCATAGAATATATATTAGTTGAACTGACCAGATAGTTTGGTGATGTTTTAAACTTGAAACAACTTTTTTCAGCATTTATTCTAAATTAAATATATTGCATTCATATTGTAGCACTGTTTTCCCTTGGGAGCATTTTCTTGTTATGAAAATATTAAATATCCTGTACCACCAGGAGGAGCTGCTGGACAAATCTCTATATAGATTTAGAATTGTGATTTTTTTTTTCACTTTTGAAACTATAACATAGTATTCAGTTTTGGAGTTTTTGGTTATAAAATATATTATTGAGGTATATTTTGAAGTTTATATTTTATTTGATGTTTTACATTTCACTTATGACTTATACTTTTAGTATTATATAAGTCAACTTAATCTATTGAGAAGCGTGTCAGTTATTGTTATTTCAGTGATTCAGATTTTAGTGTGCATCAGAATCACTTGGGGCTTTGTGTCTTAGGCAGTTTGGGCTGCTACAACAGAATACCATGACTGGGTGGCTTAAACAACAAGCATTTATTTTTTTGAAGGCTAGAAAGTCTAATAACAAGGTAGCTGCAAATTCCATTTCTTCTGAGAGCTTTCTTATACACAGCTGCCTACGTGCTTATAACCTTCCATGACATGCGTGTATGTGCATGCGTGTGTGCGCATGCGCGCGCGCGCGCGCGCGCGCGCGCGCACACACACACACACACACACACACACACACACACACACACACACACATCATCTTTCTCCTGTCTTAATATAAGGGCACTAATCCCCTTCATGAGGGTCCCACCTTCATGACCTCTCAAAGTCCCCATCTTCAAATACCATCAGATTGGAGATTAGAGCTTCAATATATAAATATTAAAGAAACATTTAGTCCATAGCACCTTGTTATTGTTAAACACAAATTTCTGGGCCCTGCCTTCAGAGTTTCTATTCTCAGTTGATGGAAGATGGTATATTAATTACAAATTTCTAGAGGATGCTGATACTACTTCTCTGGTAACCTACACAAGGAAAATCACTGGGTTAGACGTGAATGATTTATGTACATAGCCGTGTCATAGAAGATAATCAGCCTGGTACCAAGCTCATTTGGAAGCTGCATTAATGCTTTTTTGGGGGTGGGGGGGATTGTGACATATAGTCTAGTTTTATCCCTACTTCATTTAAAAAGAACACCAGAATTTATTTTGACATTAGTGAGAATTTTAAGCTTATTACAGAAGAGTAGATTAGAAAGACTATCCCTGTAAATTAAATTCCTGAGTGGTTAAAAATTGATTTATATTATATCCAGAAAGGAACTTAAGAGTAAATTTCTGGCTGGAATTAATGTCTTAGCTGTTTCAGCCTGGGTCTTTGTCCCCAGGTAAACCTCACTCATGTCCTGCCCTTTGATATTTGAAGTAATTTTTCTCCAGATGTCTTGATTGGACATAGTATTCTTTGGCGATACTCATGATTTTATAATGGTAAATTGAAAATTCAAGTGATAAGTTGAGATTATATGCTAGTGACATGTGATGAGCAAAGGGCATATATTTTTAATACATAAAATAATTTTATAAGTCATTAAACATGCTAAAATATAAAATGGCAGATACATTGGCAGGTAATAGCAAATTAGAAAAAAAGGTGTTTTAATTTCTGAAAGTATGTTTAATATCACTACTGATAAAAGAAACATAAATTAAAGCACAGTTGAAAACTAGACTGTGATTATGTGTTAAACATGCTATTAATGCTTGGTAAGTAAAAAATAATTAAGCAGGATAAAGTGGAAACAATAAAAACAGTAGTCATAATATGTTTAAAAAATTTTGGATGTGGTCTATTCCAGCTCTCTACCTACTGTATGCCTACATCCAGAGGGCTGAACATGGCTAACAGAAAAATTCCAAACCATGATGACTGGTCTTACAGCCTTTTAAGACCACTAGTCTTTAGTACTGCCTGATAATGACCTGTTTTTTTTTTTTTTTTTCTGTCTCATTTACTATTCCAGCATCTTAGAAGACTATTTTATGCTTACTCTGTCAAGTTCTAATACTTTGTTTTCTAGTTTCACTCTCAGCTGATAAATAGGTGTTATGAATTTGTCAAATTAACTTTTGTTAAATAGAGTACAGGGTGCTGGATGATGAGCCATGGTTCAACAACAGATAGCAAGAGAAACTGAAATAGTGAGGTTTATGGGTCCTGGAGGAAGCACCAGGTATGCCTCAAGGGACCACATAGGGTGGTCAAGGTGGAGTGCAGACAGAGACAGACTGTCAGGATCTGGAGCATATGCCTTTAGTTGTGTTTCTAGGTGGAGTGCTTTGTGGTTTTTGGACTAAGGCAGGATTGGTCAATTCAAGTCTTAAGAGCCAGGTTTTGGTAAGTCTCACCAGGTTTTTGGACTAAGGCAGGATTGGTCAATTCAAGTCTTAAGAGCCAGTTTTGGTAAGGGTTGTATAATGGAAAGGTGTTGGGAGGCAGGGGAGACTGTTGATCACAAGGACTCTTGGGAAAGTCATATCAGGAACTTAAATTTACTAGGATTCTGTGGGCTGCTATCTAGGGCATGTACTTGCATGAGGGCCTAGTGTAAGTTTAAGGCCATTGCAGCCTGGTTGGACCTGGATGCCTAGGCAGCATGGAGTGGCTTAGCTAAACTCTCAACAATATCCTTGCTTCTGATACCATTGAAAAAATAGAATCTCTTAGAAGAGAGATTCTTCCCATTACCATGTCGACATATCTGAATCTATATTCATATATACATATGCATATATTATATATATATTTACTAATTTATTTGGAAGAACAACTGCTCATATTTTCATCTAAGGCTAAAAAAACTGTGTGTACACTAAAGCCCTAAGGACCCAAGGATGTCAGGGTGTCACTCTGCACTTCTCCCTTCTCTCTCACACATCATCAATATTTCTCACTGTCCTGGATTATTTCTGTCAACATATACTCATGCTGTTTATCTTCTTTCTTAAAAAACCATCTCTTTTGATCTCATATTTCCCTTGAACTAGTATTCTGTTTCACTGCTACTTTTTACAGCAAAATTCCTTTGAAGAGTTATTATTATCTCCATTTTTTTCCTGTTCTCTTTTTTTAGAAAAAAACTTATGTATTATTTATTGGGGTGACATTAGTTAATAAAATTATGTAGGTTTCAAGTGTACAGTTCAATACTATGTCATATATACATTGCATTGTGTATTCACCACCCAAAGTTGAGTTTCTTTCTGTCACTTTATATTCCTACTCACTACTCTCCTAAATCAGCTCTTGTCAAAATCACCAGTGACCACAATATTGCTAAATCCAGCAGTCAGTTCTGTCTTTGTCTTCTTAAATATGTTTGCAGCATTTGACACAGTTATTGTTGCCTTTCTTCTATACGTATTGTCTCTCCTGATTCTCCTCTTACATGATTGCTTATCCTTCTTTGTATCATTTGCTGTTTTTTTCTCATCTTACTAACCTATAAATGTTGTAGTGCACAGGACTCAATTCTCAGACTTCTCTATCCAAAATTACTCCCTAGGTGATCCCATCTACTCTGTGGTCTTAAATATATTTGGCTGACTCTTACAGTTTATATCTTCAGCCTTGACTTATTTACTTATTTATTTATTTTAAAGCAATAAGCATTTATTTGGCTTCGGAGTATGCAAGTCGGCAATTTAGGCTGATTCAGCGAGTAGTTTTTCTGGTCACAACTGAACTCAACCACGTGTAGACAGTTCTGGAGGCTAGAGGTTCAGAAGCAAGGGGTCAGTAAAGCCATATACCTTCAAAAACCCGAAAAATAAAATCCATCTGACTTCTTGACTGACTCCAGACTTGTTTATCCAACTAGCTCTTGAATGTCAGTTAGGCCTCTCAAACTTAACATGTTCAAATCCCAAATCTTATTCTCTCACTCTCGTTTTCTATATCTGAGCTAATGTCTACTCCAACCTTCTGGTTGCTCAGATAAAAGCCTTGGAAACATTCTTGATTTTTCGCTTTCTTTTACATTTCATATCCAGTGTATCAAGGAGTCCTGTTAGCTCTGCCTTCAAAATATCAAGAATTTTATCACTTCTCAATATCACCATGCCTATCTATCTTGTCCAGTTTATCTTTTTTTCTCACCTGGGCTACTGAAATTGCCTCCTAACTGGTCTCTCTGCTTCTACCCTTAACCTCTAGAGTCTATCCTCAACTCAGTAGCAAGTCTGATATTTATAAAATAAATTATGTTTTTTCTCTGCTCAAAACTATCGTCTATCTTCCCATTTTACTGAAAGTCAGATCCAATGTTTATAAGGCTTAGAAGATCATGTTATTCCTAGCGATCTCTCTGTCCTCAGGTACCATTCTCCCCTTATCCATACAAGGGGAGATACATTTACTTCTTTGCTCTTCTTTGAATATACCAATTATGTTCTCGCCTACTTGCTGCTGGTCCCATGGCCTGGAAAACTCTTGCCTGAGAGCGCCATGACTCTCACTTCCTTCCTTTAAGTCTCTGCTCAAATATTTGGTAATCATACAGAATAGCAACAGTCTTCCTTTCACTCCCCATTTCTCCAAGACTAGACATCCCTTTCTGTTACCCTAGTTTATTGTCTTTATTATACTTATAGTCAGTTTACATACTGTGTGTTCACTTATTTATCATTTGTTTTTAGTATGCATTTATACATTGAACTAGAATGTTTATTCCATGAAGGCAGCCACTTGTTTATTTTCACTGTAGTATCTGTAGTCCCTAAGACAGTGCCTATCATGTAATAAGTACTAAATAAATACTTGTTGAGTGAACAATGAATTAATGTCTAGAGATGGGATCTTTTTTCTTTTTGATATTTATGGTAGGTACTCTTTCAATCTGAGCACTCTGTTTAATTCTAAAACATTCTCAGCAGTTGAGAATAAATAATGCTAAAAATAATGCTTTGTCATTCATCTTACTCTTATCTACTTCTGGAACTCTTTAGGCATATTGTAGTGAAACCTGCATGTCTTAATGTTATTTTTATGTTTTTAATCTCATCATTTTTCTATGCAGTATTCTAGACGAAGCCCTCATTATTGCCCTCCATTTTACTAATTCCATTTTTGCATCTGGTTTTGAGATTAGCTCAAGTAATTGTTTTTTGATTCAGTGATTATAATTTTTATTTTCAAGATTTTTAATAGATTTTTTAGACCTAGCTGTTGTTTTATTTCTTGTTTTTGGATTAATTTTAGTCATTCTTTTGTGTCTTTAAAGATTTTTACTTATTGTAAAGTCTTTTTCAGTGCACCTGTTTTCATTTTGTCTAGAGTGATTGCTTCTTCAGATTATTGAGTTAGTATGTGCATGTGTTGTGTGTGTGTGCTTTCTTCATGTATTTTGGATTTTTTTTATGGTTACATCTTGAGTAGGAGGGTTGCAGTTATTCTCTTCCTCTTCATTCCTCACTGCCCCTTCTTGTCTACTGCCTTTTTCTCTCTAGAAATTTTACGCTTGCTACCAAATCATTACTCTCACTGCATTCTCCCATCCTGAAATAGATTTCATATTGGTAGCTTGGGCCTCTTAGCGAACAGTGACACAAAATTTGCTATATTTAGTGCCTGAGCCATAGGGTGTTTTGTCTCAGCTCCTGATTGGAGTGCTATCTCTATAAACTTTTATCATTTTAGACTTCTGTATAAGTCTTAATTCCAGGTAAGAATGGGCAGTTTTTTTCCAGCCCTCCTTGAGGAGTTGGGAGGCCCTCCAAGTCTCTGGTTTCAAACAATAAGCCTAGCTATGCTTCTGCATATTAAGCAGGACACATATTTTCTGTTATCTTCAGGAGCTGTGCTCTTTGCCACCTTAGCCTACATCTGGATCTGGACAGCAGACAGCAGCTTCATCACCATTCATAGCATTATGTTTCTATTTAGTTTGTGATCTTCAGAGATGTGGCTCTGTCTCCAGAATTTTTTTCTTCTATATTTTTCTATTAATACTATAAATTTAGAGAATAGAGATGAGCCACAAAGTGTGACCTTACTATGCTAACTTATTGGAAGTCTAAATTTTTTTAACGTACTATTATACCATCTGAATTTCTCTCTTATAATTAGTGGTATACTTTTCTGGTTGCATTCTGTTATCCCTCTGTGTCTTCTAAGGCCTTCTGCCTCATTTCACCCTTTCTCAAGTGAGAGTTCTTATTTTCTTCCTTACCTGTGCACTTTCTGATTCGTGATTGATTTAGATATAGATTTCTATTTATTTTACCTAATTTTAAATTTTATAAAATATAGGAATAGGTACCCAATATCTTTCTCCCCTATTTATTTAATGCTCCCTTTTGATTCTTTAACTTTAAGAATTATAAATATTTTATTTTAATGTAATTCTGTATGTAAAATGTTTGTTAATAACAACATATTTATTTTAAATTGATGATACGATGGTTGCTTCAATTAAGGTTAAACATATTTTAAGTATTTTTATTATATATCGAAATCTGGAAACTAAACTTTTTTGATATGAAGTTGTCTTAGTTATCAGCAGTTCTAAGTTGTTGTCACTTTCCATATGGTTTCTGATTAATTCAGAAAGCACTGTTAATCACAGATAATTTAATTTTCTCTATTTTCAAGTGACACTCATTATTAAGATGTGAAAATTTAAAAGATTAGCCATCAATTATGACTGATAAACTCTCAATGTGTATGTGTGTGTATATATGTTTATGTATATATATATGTACATATATATTATTTTGTTTCTAGAGAAAAACAGAAATCTGAAGCTAAAGACAGAAAAGTTTTAGAAATTCTGCAAGTCAAAGATGCTGAAATACAAGAATTGCAACAGGTGGGTGTTATAATAGAAAATGCTAAAAATATAATATTTGTTTCAGGTAATAGATCTTTATAGTTATTTAAAATTATTTTCTCACAATAGTGTTAATTAAGAATATCAGGATCATTATATCAAACCACTTCTATTTGGAAACCATTAGAGTCAGGTTATTCTTTATTATTATATTTTGCTTGTAGCGTCTTACTTGTTTCCTGAATTAATAGGACAAGTTATTTATACATTAAAACTCTTAAGATAGTATTATAGTTTTATAGTAGTTTCTAGCAGTTATTCATTGTTTAATTGATTTTTGTCTTATTTTTATCAATTATTATTCACTTCCAAAACTTTATATTTTCAGGTGGTTTCATTTGTAGAAAAGGTCAACTGGGATGATTCTGTTGATCTTTTGAAAACTTGTGTTTTTGAATTAGGAGTCCTGTATTTTATGTATAATCAGTAAACTACACAATTACATATAACTTTATGTAATAAATATATATAACATACTGATTATATCATTATAAGATATATATATAATACTGATTATATTATTACATATAATTTATATAATCAGTATATTATCCCTGCAAAAAATCCATATGGAAGTGTTTCCAGCAACTATTTTCAAGGTATGAACATCTTAAAAATAAAGGTGAAAAATTTATTGTAAGAATGGCCTATATCATAATATAATATTTATTTATTTAGCACTTTTTAAAATTAAATTTATTGGGGTGACATTGGTTAAGAAAATCATATAGGTTTCAGTGTACAATTCAATAATACGTCATATGTATGCTGCATTCTGTGTTCACTACCCAAAGTTAAATTTTTTGTCATTATATATTTGAACCCATGAGTCTCTGCTTGTTTGTCATGTTTGTTTGTTGCTTTCAGTTTTATATCCCACATATAAGTGGAAATCATATGCTTCTCAAATTTGACCATGTGACTTATTTTGCTTAGCATGATAATCTCCAGATCTATCCATGTTGTCACAAATGGCAGCATTTTATCTCTTATTATGGCTGAGTAATATTCCATTGTATATATGTACTACATCTTCTTTATTCAATCATCTATCGAAGGACACTTCGGTTGTTTCCACATCTTGGCCACTGTGAATAATGTTGCTATGAACATGGGGGTGCATATATCTTTACTGATAAATGCTTTCAAATTTTTGGGTAGATAACCCAGAAGAGGGATTGATGGGTTGTATGATAATTCTATTTTTAATTTTTTGAGGGACTTCCATACTGTTTTCCATGATGGCTATACCAATTTACATTCCCACCAGCAGTGTATAAGGATTCCTTTTTTCCTACAACCTCTCTAACACTTGTTACTTGTTCTGTTGATGATAGCCATTCTAACAGGTGTGAGGTGGGAACTCATTGTGGTCTTGATTTGCATTTCTTTAATGGCTAGTGAGGTTGGCCATATTTTTATATGTCTGTTAGCCATTTATATGTCTTCTTGGGAGAAATATCTGTTCAGAGACTCTGTCTATTTTTTAATTGGATTTTTTTATTTTTTATTTTTGAGTTATATGAGTTCTTTGTATATTTTGGTTATTACCTCCTTATTGGAAGTGTTGTTTGCAAATATCTTCTTTCCCATTCAGATGGTTGCCTCTTTGTCTTGATGATGGTTTCTTTTTCTGTGCAAAAGCTTTTTAATTTGATATAGTCCCATTTATTTATTTTTGCTTTTACTTCCCTTGCCTTTGAGGTCAAATTTATAAAATCCTCTCTAAGTCCAAGGTCCATGAGTTTGGCACCTGTGTTTTCTTCTATGCTATTTATTGTTTCATGTCTTATATTCAGGTCTTTGATCCATTTTGATTTTGGTGTATAGTGACAGATAACAGTCTAGTTTCATTCTTTTGCATGTGGATTTTCAATTTTCCCAGCACCATTTATTGAAGAGATTTTCCTTACTCCATTGTATGCTTTTGGCTCATTGGTCTAAAATTATTTACCCATACATACGAGTGTTTATTTCTGGACTCTCAATTCTGTTCCATTGGTCTGTATGTGTTTTTCCGCCAATCCCATGCTGTTTTAATTGTTGTTGCTTTGTAATATAATTTGAAGTCAGGCAGAGTGTTCTTTTTCCTCAGGATTGCTTAGGCTATTTGGGGTCTTTTATGCTTCCATACAAATATGATGATTTTTTTTCTCTTTGAAAAATGTTGCTGGGATTTTGATAGAGACTGCATTAAATCTGTATATTACTTTGGGTAATAAAATCATTTTAACTATGTTGATTCTTCCAATTCATAAACACAGAATATCTTTACATTTTTTTGTCTTCAATTTCTTTTAATAATATCTTATAGTTTTTCCTGTATAGGTCCTTCACATGTTTTATTAGGTTTATCTCCTAGATATTTTATTCTTTTTGTTGCAATTGCAAAAGAAATTGTTCTTTTCTTTTTCTGAAAATTCATTGGTAGTGTATAGGAACTCTATGGATTTTTCTAAATTGATTTTGTATCCTGAAACTTTACTGTATTTATTTATTGTTTCTAATAGTTTTGTGTGTGTGTGTGTGGTGTGGGGGAGTCTTTAGGGTTTTCTATACAGAGAATCATGTTATCTGAAAAAAGCGACAATTCTACTTCTTCATTCCCAATATGGATGTCTTTTGATTCTTTCTCTTGCCTGATTGCCCTAGCTGAGACTTCCAATACTATAATAATAGTTGTGATAGGGGAAAGCCTTGTCTTGTTCCTGATCAAGGAACAAGAGAAGGTTTTTAGTTTTGTACCATTGCTTGTGGTATTAGCTAAAGGTTTGTTATATGTGGCCTTTATTAAGTTGAGATACTTTTCCTTCTGTACCCATTTTATTGAGTGTTTTAATCATAAATGGATGCCGTATCTTGTCAGATGCTTTTTCTGCATCTATTGATATGATCATATGGTTTTTATCCTTTATTTTGTTTATGCGGTGTATCACATTAACTAATTTGTGTATGTTAAACCATCCCTGTGCCCCTGGAATGAAGGCCACATGATCATGATGTATAATCTTTTTTTATGAATTGTTGTATTCAATTTGCTAGTATTTTGTTTAGGATTTTTACATCTGTATTCATCAGAGATAGTAGTCCATAGTTTTCTTTTTGTGTGTGACTTTTATCAGGTTTTGGAATCAGATTAATGTTGGCCTCATAAAATGAGTTAGAAAGTATTGCCTCTTCTTCAATTTTTTGGAAAAGTTTGTGAACAGGTATTAAATCATATTTGAATATTTGGTAGAACGTTTTTGGTAGAATTCACTAGGGAAACCGTCTGGTCCCGGAGGTTTTTGACGATTGATTTTATTTTCTTACTGTTGTTTGGTCTATTTAGATTTTCCAGTTCTTTATGATTCAGTTTAGGACAGTTATAGATTTCTAAGAACTTGTCCATTTCTTCTAGGTTATTGAATTTTGTGTCATATAATTTTTCATAATATTCTTGTAAGATACTTTGTATTTTGGTGTATCTGTTGTAACTTCTCACTCTTTCAGTTTTGATTTTGTTTACTTGTGTCCCTTTTCTTTTTCCTTAGTGAGTCTAGCCAGGGGGTTGTCAATTTTATTGTTTTCAAAGAACCAGCTTTTTGTTGCATTAATTTTTTCTATTTTTTTTTTTTGTTCTCAATTTCATTTAATACTGCTCTAATTTTGATTCTATCCTTCCTTTTGCTGACTTTGGGCTTCATTTGTTCTTCTTTTTCTAATTTTTTTAAGATGTAATGTTAGGTTGGGATTTTTCTTGTTTCTTGAGATAGGCTTATAATGATATGAACTTTCCCTTTCTTCTGGTAGACCCATTATTCTTATATCGCTTTTGCTATATCCTAAAATTTTTGATATGTTGTATTGTCATTCTGTTTGTTTCTGTGTATCTCTTGATCTGTCTTTAAAATTTCTTCTATGACCCAGTTGTTCTTTAGTAGCATGTTGTTTAATCTCCATATATTTGTGGTTTCTCCCACCTTCTATTTGCAGTTGACCTCCAGTTTGAAAGCATAATAGTTGGAGAATAATTTGCTTGGTTTGATTTCAGTTTTTTAAAATTTTTTGAGGCTAGTTTTGTGTCCCAAAATTGGTCTATTCTTGAGTATATTCCATGTGCATTAGAGAAAAATGTATAATCTGGTGTTTGGGGATGAAAGACCCTGTAAATATTGATTATGTCCAGTTGGTCTGATGTGTCATTTAAGGCTGATATTTCCTTATTGATTTTCTGTTTGGATGATCTATCCATATCTGACAGTGGGGTATTTAGGTCCCCTACTATAACTGTGTTTTTGTCAGCTTCTTCCTTTAGTTCTGTTAGTGGTTGCTTTATGTATTTTGGTACTTCCTGGTTGGGAAAATATATATTGATAAATGTTATATCTTCTTGATGTGTGGTCCCCTTTATTATTATGAAGTGTTCATCATTGTCTCTTGTTACCTTTTTTATCTTGAAGTAACTCTTTTTAAAGTTTGTTGTTGTTGTTGTTGTTTTTTTAAAAAAAAAAAAAACTTTAACCATTATGTAATATTTAAATATATAATACCCTGTTCTTAATAGTTGTTGAGGTTTCCTGTTTCTATCTGTCTGGTAATCATCCTACTCATTGTTTTTTATTTTCTGTCCTGTTTCGACAGAAGGGGGCACCACAGGTGATGTCACCTCCTCTTGCTGTGGCTGTTGGGGCCGAGGCAGCCCAAAGGCTGTCAGGGGGTAGACCCCATTCCTGACATCTTCAAGGAATTTATCCAATTCCAGAGCTGGTGACTGAGAGTACAAAGTCTGAACTGGTTCTCTTCCTGGTCCAGCAGGGATTTCAGCCGGTACAGCACTGGTATCCATGTATTTGGTGATCTCCTCCAGCTCATTCTCTGGGATCATATGTTGGTGTCTCACAACATGGAGTTAGTTACCCACTTCAATATTTCCTATAATGCAGGCTTTGTGGGGGGAAATTTCCCTAGAGGTTGTATGTCTAAAAATGTCTTTATTTCTCTCCCATATCTAAAGGAGAACTTTGCTGGGTATGTTATTCTTGGCTGAAAATTTTACTCTTTTAATAGTTTGAATATTTTGTTCTACTCCCTCCTAAATTGTAAAGTATCTGCTGAAAAAGCTGTTGATAATCTAATGGGTTTTTCTTTATAGGTTATCATCTTCTTTTCCCTGGCTGCCTTGAGAATTCTTTCTTTGTCATTAACTTTCTATAGTTTTAATGTAATGTGTCTTGGAGAAGGCTTTTTGGGTTGATATAATTAGGTGTTCTGCTTGCTTCTTGTATTTAATGATCCATTCGTTTCCATAGGTGTGGGAATTTCTTGTCGACTATTTGTTTGAATATGCTCTCTGTTCCCTTTTCCCTCTTTTCTTCTGGTAGGCCCATTTTTCTTATATCTCTTTTTCCGATAGTGTCAGGTAGTTCTTGTAGAGTTCTTTCATTTCATTCTCAAGTCTCTCTCTTTTCCTTCTATATCATTTCCAGATTTTTTTCTTCGATATCACTAATTCTTTCATCCATCTGGTCAGCTCTACTACCTAAGTTTGCTATTTCATTTTGCATCTCTTTTAATGAAGTCTTCATCTCCAGAAGTTCAGTTTGGTTCACTTCTAGAGTTTCGGCCTCCTTCGTAAAGTATTTGTTTTTTTTGTTGTTGTTGTCGATTTTTTGTTGATTTTGATTGAACTGTTGATCAGAATTTTCTTGTATCTTGTTGAGTTTTTTTCAGAAGTGCAATCTTGAATTTTCTGTCATGTAAATTGCATGTTTATATATCTTTAAGCTTGTTTTCTGGAGATATTTTTTCATTTTTTTTTCCTGATCTGCCTTGTCACCTTCGTTGTTCATGGTGTTTGATGAACTAATGCCTAGGCATTAATGGGAATGTACCAAGCTATTTTTTTTTTTAAAGAAAATTTATTATATAGTGATTTCTCTTTAGCAGGTTGATAAGAAGAGGTTTTTCCTTTGATTCTCAATAAGTGGTACCCAAGCCTCCTGCACTGCCCGAACCTCCTAGATCTCTGCTTTGAGGTTAAAAATGCCCTATATTCTCTGGGGAGGTGTGTGTCTCCTCTGTGACTAGGTTGTCTCGGTCCTGGGGCTCCAACCCCATGTGAGAATGTGAAGGGTGTGGGTGTCTGAGCCTATGAACAGGCCCTGAAGTCCTGGTACTGTCAGAATAGTCAGATGCAATGCTCTGCTGCTTCCTTCCGTATCAGACTGACTGGATAG
>NW_006441071.1:3141942-3163340 GCF_000325575.1 Pteropus alecto | reverse complement strand
TTCAGGTCTGGTTGCTGCAGATTCCCCTGGGGCTTTGTGCTAACTCTGGGTGGGTTGTGGGGCTGGGAGTGCCCTGGGATGGTGAGGGGAGATGGTCAGGCTCCATGACTCAGCGTTTTGCTTGGCAATGGTGGTTGCTAAGATGCAGCTGTTGCCCCTCTTCATTCAGTCTCTGCTCTGCTTTCTGCCCTGATTACTGACCCCTGTGGAATGGAATATGCTGATCACTCATGCAGGACTGTTGGGGGTTTCAAAGTTTGAGAACCGCCACCTAACTACCCCTCCTCACATCTTGGCTGCATGTGCAGCATTGGTCTCCAGTACCATTTCTGCTCCCCTTCCTTTCCTCCTCCCTTTCTCATCAGATTTACCCACCTTCAGATGCTCTGATACGCAGATCTTTCAGATGCATCTGTGTACTAGGATGGGTGTTAATCTGCTGTCTGTTGGATTGTAGTTGTTCATTTTGTCATAATTTCAAGGGGAAAGATCAGGGGAGATCCTTCATGCTGCCTTGCTTCTGATGTCACTCTCATGATATATTTAAATTCATTTTGTACCCAAATGCTTATTATGGGCTAAATTACCTATAATTTTTCTGGGTTAAATGGATGTTCTTTTTGGCAACTATGCTCTTCTGGCTTTTCTCTTATTTTCCTTCTTAGCCAGTTAAAGAGTCATGAGAACTCTGATCTAAAGTTGGTCATTGTTACAAAGTTGTTTTATTAAAGGACTAAAAGTGGAAGTTAACTTAGATAAAATATTTAATTTTTCCATTCTCTACATTCATATAAACTCTAAAATAGGATATAGATTTCTATATGACGTATAAATTTGAAATTTATACCTTCTGCGATGTCGTGTTTTCCTTATAGTAAATGTCATAAATGGTAATATAATGATAAAATTTTAGACATATTCAGTTTGTTCTGGAAAAAATAGTTGTATTTGCCACCTGCATATCAAACAATATCAAAACATACTCTAAGATAAATGTTGTTATGTGATTAGTATATTAATAAGGCTGGGCTAAGCTGCTAATAGATATAATTTTATGACTTAGAAGTGGCAAACATTATTTGTACTTACATCTCATTGGGAACAGCTATTCATATGGACACCCCAGGATTCAGGGGATTTGGGGAAATGTAGATCCAGACTGAGCAATCTGTTTCTCAGTTACAGCTCTATTCTATGGAGGAGAATGGATTTTGGCACTCTATTTAATATCTTTTGGCATTAAGTTTGCAACCCTAGGGAGTGCTCAGTTTACCTGATCTAGATAGTTATAGAGTACCATTTTTAAAAAAGTTGACTTTCTTATATGACAATGTATTTTCCCATTTTCTTTGCTAAATTCTTTTTCTACTTAGTCTTCCTTTGGTAAATATTATTTCATCATTTACTTTTTAGAGTAGAATTACTTAGCTCAGGTATAAAATATTAAATTCCCATAAGATAAATTATTTTGCTTTTTAGGCCCCAGCTTGTCTTTTGGGTCCCTGATTTCCTAGCCTATATCATGTATATTTTGTTGCAATGATGGTTATAACTTTCTACAAGGTACGTTTTCATTTCAGTCCAACAAAATATTGTATTTAATATATATACTATACTGTGATGGTACTGTGGAAATTTAGAATTACAATTTTTGCTTTTAATGATTTTTAATTCTCTGTGGAGTAGAGTGGGGATAAAAGCAAGGTTTAAGTAATCATAGTCTTCTACACTAGATTATAGGTTCTGTAAGGGTGTGGACTCTTGTATACCCATTGATCCTTATATAACCAGCTCCTAATATTGACCATATTGCTTGGCTCATAACAGATGCTCATTGAATACTGTTGGATGTATGATTTAAATGGAATAAAACCAATGTATTATAAGTGCCATGAGAGAATCACAAGCAGAATGCTATAAAATTTCAGAAGAAGGAGTGATTAAGTTCTGTGGAGAGGTCTTGAAGTGTTCAAGTGGAATTAATACGTAGAGATTGTAAGGGGATTTGCCTAGGGCGAACATTGCGCAAAATGCATGAAAGTGAGAGTATAGGGCATATATGGATAATATTGGAATTTATAGTTTATTTCATAAATAATATGTAGGAGTGTAGGCTGAGATAAGATTAATGTTATGCTGTACCTATTTTAAGGAAAAGCCTTGATTGCTTGAATGAAAATGCTGGACTTTACTGGTAAGCCAAAGGAGTCTATCTAGTCTTTTCATTAAGACTTAAGTTAATTGAGCTGTAGTCAATGAAAGTAAAACTGATAATTAGTATGTATGATTAGAAAAAGGAAAACAGAAAGTGGAATGATCTATTAGGAGCTTATTTCATAGTCTAGGAGTAATGACATGAACTTGAACTCTTAGGTTTGCAGGAATTAAAGGACCTTAAGGATTTGGCAGTAATTTGAAAGTACGGTTAGATTTTCAGCCTGGAGAAACCAGAGAACAGTGGTATTATTATCAGAAAGAGAGTTATTATCAGAAGTTACAATTTATTATGAGGATTAGGTTTAGAGCTTTTTTTTTTAGACAATTTGTATTTTAATTATTGTTGAGAGTTCCATTTAGAGATTTTTAGCAAACCCTTGAAAGTGTAGATCCAGCTCTTGGGAGGGAGTTTTCTCCTGAAGATGTAGATATTTAATTCTATAGTTAGAGGGAAGAGTTTAAACAGTGAGGATTCTTAGAACAGGATATTTGCTGATATTGTTAATGGGTAAGAGGAAGTACAAGTTTCAGAAAAAAAGATGAAACAATTGTTAAGGGAAATAGAAGTATAATTCAATATCTCATGAACTGAAAAAGGAGTGTTAAGCAAATGATGGTCAATGTAAAATGCTGTAAAAATGGGGTTTGTGAAAAAGATATTAAATTCAGCAATAGTAAAGTATTTAGTGATTTTAGAAAGCAATACAAGGAGAATTGATATATGACATTTTAAAAGATCAATGAATTATAACAAAGTAATGGAAAAGAATGAGGAAATATGAGAGTGCAGAGAAAGATGATTCTGCATTTAAAAAATATTAGACAAAATATTTGAAAGTAATGGAGAAGTAAGTAAAATATACACAATGCAAGAGGAGTTAATTGAGTTATTAAAATTCTAAATAAAGGTGGAGAGCACGGGATCAAGAAATAACAAGATTCAGTACATTCATTCTAACTCTTTTTTTTTTTTAATCTCTTTAGTCATTCAGATTATATCTTTTTTTTTCCTTAAACAATTATTTTTCCTCCAGATTTCTTTTTATTAATTTATATATCTTTTTTCATCCTTTTATATTCATCTTTAGATCAATCTCTTGTATATAATATTTGGTTGGACTTTGTGTTTTGACTCAATCTGTACATTTTCATCTTTTTAAAGATAAGTTCATCTCATCTGCACTTGATATAATATTTTGGTCTTTGTTCTCTGACCTTATGCTTTCTGTTTTTAAAGTTTCTTTTGTTTTTAAATTAGCTACTTGTCTTGTTTGCTCTTTGTGTGTGTGTGCGGGGGTGTTTCTGTGTATATGTTTGTGCATGCACGCTCATGTTGATAATTTGGAAGGTTTAGAGTCTGTATCACTGTTCTAGTGATTAAGTTATATTAAACACTACCTCTTGATTCTAACATATTCTGAAAAATCTAGATAGTATCTCTCAACTGCACACTATAAAAAATGAGAAAATTATATTTTTACTTATTCAGCTTTTCTCTTGCATTTATTTTATTTCTTATTTAAAAAAATTTTAAATTAAAATTATTAACATTACATTTGTTAATAAAATCATATAGGTTTCAAGTGTACAGTTCAGTACATCATATGATATTGTGCGTTTACCACCATAAGTTAAATTTTCTTCCATCACCATATATTTGACCCTCTTTATCCCTACCTACTCCCTCCCTCCCTTTCCTCTGGTAACCACTAATCCACTAATCCACATGAGTCTCTGTTCGTCATGTTTGTTTGTTTGCTTTGAGTTTTATATCTCACATATAAGTGAAATTATATAGTTGTCAACTTTTTCTGTCCGACTTATTGTGCTTAGCATGATAATCTGAAGATCTATCCATGTTGTACCAAATGGCAGTGTTTCATCTTTTCTTTATGGCTGAGCTCTTTCCTGCATTTTAACTCTTATAGAGAGTAATTAGAGGACTTAATTTCTTATTATTAGCATTATTTAGTTGTGTTTTTTTCATACTTATACTTATTTTTCGTACTTATTTTTATGATGCTTATGTTCTGTAATCACTTCTCTGTTATTTTCTTCTATAAATTCTATAGTAAAATAGATTTAGTTATAGTAATATTTCTCTTGCTGTGTAACAAATTATCACAAATCAGTGCCTTCAAATGACACACCCATTTAAGTTGCTGTGGGTCAGGGATCTGGGTGTATGTAGGTGGGTTCTCTGTTCAGGATCTCATAAGGTTTTAATCAAGGTTTTGATTGGGCTGTGTTCTCATCTAGAGGCTTGATTCCGGAAGAATCTGCTTCCAAGCTCTCATTCAAGTTGGTGGTGGAATCCATGTCTTTGAAAGGTTTAAGACCAAAGTCCTAAATGGGACCAAAATCTGTATCATCAGGGTTATCTCAGAGAGAGAGAGAGAAATAAAGAGAGATTGAGATTGATTATTTAAAGGCATTGACTCATGGATTTATGGGTTGGCAAGTCTGAATTCTGCATGACAGACTAGCCGTCTGGAGACCCAAGAAGAGGTGATGTTGCAACTCAGTCTGAAGGCAATCTAGAGGAAGAATTTCCTCTTCCTCAGAGGACCATAGTTTCTTTTCTTAAAGCCTTCAACTGATAGGATGAGGCCAATCACATTATGGAGGGCCTGTCTGCTTTGCTCCAGAGTTCACCTATTTAAATGTTAATCACATCTAAAAATAACTTCACAGCAACATGTTGAATGGTGTTTGATCGAAAACTGGGTACCATGGCCAAGCCAAGTTGACGAAGCCAGGTAAAAAGTACCGGGGTAAATAGGCCTTCAGTGTGACGTTTATTGTTTATTGGATTAGGCCATGTTTACTGTTTGTTGTAGTTGTATGTGTCAGAGATTAAACTCTGGAGTCATTTTTTATTTGGGTTTCTTTAGAGACTTCTTAAATGTCATCTGAAACAGTTTATTTATTATTTATTTATTTATTTATTTATTTTCAGTTTTATTCCCTTGTCATTATACAGAAGCCCTATTGATAGAGTGGTGAGGTGTGAGGGTGCAGGGAAGTATTCTGTAGTCTTATGATTAAGTCTCAGTCTTTTAGTGAGTTTGTATACCTAGGCTGTGACCATCACAAGTGCTTCTCAGTTTTTCCCCCTTAGAAGAGATAGGAAAGCTAGAGGGTGTTAGAATTGGGTATTTCCCTTTCTCCAGGTTGGTTAGTCTCTGGTAAAATAGTTTCTTCTGAGGCCAGGCCTTGTTAAGAAACAATGAATGCTTAGGGCATATTTTTAAATGGTTACCCTTCTCCTCTTTCTGCAGGCAAGCAGCAAGATAGGATTTTTCTCCAGTCTTCACTGTGTCAACCAGGCAGATTTCCAGTCCATAAAACTCATGAAAATGTGGGAACTACCCAAGAACAGGGCCCTCCTGGACTTTTTAACTCTCACACTTAACCACACTGATTCTCCAGAAATTCATTAATTACATATTAGATTTTTCCTACCCTGGTACTGGCTCCCAGGAAGTTTTCTGCTCCTGGATTTATGCTCTGATAAATTGTGATTCTCTGTAGCTGCCTGTTTGACTCTCCAGTTTTGGGAATAATAGTTTGCCCTATGATCTCAGTTCTCTGATAGATCTAAGACAACTTGTTGATTTTCAGTTTGTTCAAATTTTTTCATGGTGTGTGCATAGGAGAGATGACTTCCAAGTTTCTTACATGCTGGACTAGAAGCCAGGAAGTCCTTCCACTGTGTTTTTGCTTTTCTGCTGAGTAATATTAAATAGCTCTTAATTTTCAAAACTTGTAGCCCCTTGGAATAGAGTAACAATTAAGAATAACCTGTTCCTTTAGCTTATGTAAGTCTTAACTATGTATCTAGTCAATTACTAGAAAGTTACACACACATACACATACAGCACGGTTGCAGAAAAATTTTCATAGATGTGCAAGATAATACTGTACGATATTTTGTTAATAATAGTATAAAATTGTCATATAATTTCTTTTGGTAAGATTATGCTTTAGCTTTGTCACTGTTAGTTATAAGTCATGTAAAATATTTCCCCTCTAATATTACACTAGATAACATGACTCTGCTAATAACCTAGTATATTGTGTTTAATTAAATGATGATTGCTCTTTAACATTGTATTTCCCTTTTTCCTTACCCTCTGGGAAGCTCAAAAATAAGTTTTGGTTCTCAAGTATAATTAGTTCTCTTGTCTTTCCTCTTTTTCCACTCACCATTGTTTTAGTTGTTGTGGTTTCATTACTTCTTTGTTTTGTATTACAACTTTCATATCCATTTGAAAGTAGGTCATATAAATAATATATTAACTATGCTCAAGTATTGCCTGATAGAGTTTTAGGTCTTACGCTGCTGCCCTCCCCCTTTTTTGCCTGCATCATACTCAATATCATTCTCTTCTTACTCTATAGACTTCTCTTGACCATGATGTGAATTATTCATTTCATGGCTTATCCATAATAAATTATTTGTTCCAGACATACTTTCTCTTGTCACCCTTTATGCTTTATGTTCCTCTGAGTTCTATTTGCTCTTTTAATATTAACTTAAGCCAGACCATTAAGAATGTACTCTATCGAGAAGTTTGTTGAAAAAGTTTCATAAAGCTAATTTTAAAATGGACTATAATTGCATATACTTTTGCTTTCATTCTTTAAAGTAGATCATTGAGGGTATATTTTATTAGGAAAACATTTCGAATTATACAAAATTGTATAAATCTTGAGTACATCTCTAACTCATTACTTTAATGATTATATAATATAATATCAAATTTATCAAACTAATTATCAGAATATGATACCTTTGGTTAACTAGTTTCCCACAGTATTATGCTTTTTTATTTAAAAATTAAGCCTATTTGTCTAGTGGATTGCTAAATTCACTCAACTGCCAAAATTTAAATTATTAAATAATTCTTGTGAAAGGGCTTATACTATTCGTGTCATTTATATTGTCAGTTTCTGTTAAGTTTAGGTCACATTAAAGTGCATACCCTTCTAAAAATCATTTGGTTCAGTATTCTCCCCTCATAGAGTCTAAATAATCTCCAGAATAGATGAGAATGCTCCAGTTTTATTAGTTCCCCTTTCAAAGGATAGGCCTGTAGATATTTTATAAACAGTTTTAGTGTTCACATGGTTGAATTTATAATTCACTGTCAATCTCATTCACAAACATTTACTAATCTGGTTTGGGAGACAGTCTGAGTACATAGATAATTAACAAGACTAGGTAGTATGTGTCAAATAAATAATGTAGGCAATAGAAAAATTTAGAAATGGCAGAAATTACTGTGATAGTTGGGAAAGGCTTCATGGAGGAGATGGAAGTTGACTTTGAAGGAAGTTGAGACTTAAATGGCAATAGAAAATGGGCTATGTATTGTGGATAAGCCATATTTATGGGTCTTTGCTTATGCTCTTTGGTATTTTGATATACCTTAATAATTAAAATAGGAAATAGAAATTAAAACTAGATTGAGGTGCCATTTATATCTACTGAATTTGTAAAAAATTAACAAGCCTGAGAGTCAAGAGTTGGTGTAGATATATGGACCTATAGAGAACTCTTAAATTGCATCTAGCCTATGACTTAGCATTTCCACCTCTGAGTGTAAATTATCTAGAGCAATGTTTTTCAAACTTTTATAAATATGGTCCCCACACTGAAAAATACATTTTACTTCATGATCCAATATACATACATGAAATAAAAGTTTCAGTTTTCCTTAAGTGTGTATAATAAAAGTAAAATATAACAGCATATATAATAAATATGAATTTAATAATATTTAAACAAAATAGAAATCCCAAATTAAACACTGCAAAAAAATTTAAGAGATATTTTATTTACTATAGTGTGTCTCCTTTCATTTGTTTATTGTGGGCGTAGTTTTTTTCCTAAGAATTTGTGCATATCACTATGATATTTTCTATTGCAGTCTATTCCACCTAAAAACAATGCTGATTATGACGACTAAACCGATTTAATGACCCATTACTAGATTGTAATCTGTAGTTTAAAAAACACTGCTTAGGAGAACATTCTTGCTCACATCTATCAGAAGACATGCTTGAGTGTTCATAGCAGCCTTGCTTGTATACCCCCTTCCCCCAAATGGGAAGCAGCTGAAATATATACTGATAAGAGGTGGACAAATACATTATAGTATGTTTATGTAATAGAATAATATTCCAAGATAATTTAGCCACAGCACACCTATCAATATGGATGACTTTGAGGATGTATATTGAGTAAAAATATCAAGCCACACCATATATGTATTATGATTTAATTTATATACGATTCAAACATAAGCTAAACTGTATAATATATAAATAGGGATATATTTGTCTTCAAACTATAAGGAAAGCAATAGAAGGATAAGAGCCAAAGTTTCATGACAACGTTTAGCCTTTTAGAGGATCAGGGGACTTCAAAGCTAATGGTAAAGTTGTGTTTTTTAGTTGGATGGTTGTGGGTACAGAGCTGCTCTTTTTATTGTAATACCATACACATTTGTCACAGATTATTTTTATAGATACAGTCATGTGTTGCATAACAACATTTTGGTCAATGAGGGACCACGTATACTATGGTGGTCCCATAAGATTATAATGGAGCTGAAAATTTTCTATTACCTGGTGACGTCATAGCCGTCATAATGTCGTAGCACAACACATTATGCATTTGTGGTGATGCTTGTATGAACAAACCTACTGCGCTGTGTGTCCTATAAAAGTATAGCACATATAATGATAGTAGTGGGCTATACCATCTAACTTTGCCTAAGAACACTCTTTATGATACTCGCACAACAATGAATCACCTAATGACACATTTCTCAGAACATATTCCCATCCTTAAGTGGCATGTGACTATATTCAGTGTTTAAAATACTGTTAAGTAGAAGTAAAATAAAATCAACAATTGAGATTGCAGTTTTAAAAAATTAGACTATAAGAGGTACCTTTTTTTATTCCTTAAACTCATCACATTTTTCATTCTATCACTGCATCTAACCTTAAATTTAGTTCATCCTCAAATCTTTTAGAGAGTGTTTGATAATGAGTAAATATAGAAGTATAAAATAAATTGAGACTTAGGGATCAGATGAGCATCACTGATAGATCAGGTATGGAATAAAGGTCTGGAGTTTATACTGAGCATATTACTTAACCCTTTTCCTGTTTAGAAAAAAAAAAGTGCAGCTTGCTGCCAGCATTAATTTAACATCATGCGTAGGAATGCTACATTTTCTAGGAATTGCTATTTTCAGCAATGAGAATCACTATATTTTGTAAATGGAAATATCACTACTGAAAATAGAATGCTATAAATAGAAATGATGTCATTTCTTTCCAAAGACTATTGATATACTAGAGCGATGTGAAAATATTAATATAAGTGAGATATTTTGTGGCAAACTTTGGGGGTAAGGTTAGGACTATAAGCTGCGAGTTTTCTTGGTTGTAAGTGCTGCAGCCGCAAGCGCCCCCTGGCGAGTATTCTCAGGGCAAACAGGAAATGGGTTAATAAGAAAACTGTTTTTGTCTTGATGTGTCTGTCGTCTGCTTTCTGGTTGACAGGCAGACTGGGCTTGAGGGAAGGATGCTGTTAAAAATGACCTGGATTCTTTAAAAAAGCATGTGAGGCTAGATAAAGGGTCTTAATAAATATGGGATGGGTTGACAAAAGTTGAAGTTTAGGAAAGAGATAATATCAGAAAATGGATTTCAGTTTTATGTTAGTTTGAGGTGACAGCAGATAATCCAAGTGGAGGTATTGTATAGAAAGTTGATAATGTGAGATTAGTGATTGGGAGAGAGTCAGGGCTGGATTGTGGATTGTGTAGTCTTTCAGACAAATGTGACCATTAGCCAAAAGAGTGGGTAAATTTTCTGAGAGAAAAGCTATGAGAGAGTAGTGGGAAACCAAGAATTGAGTCATGGATACATCCTTCAATTAGGTATCATTTAGGTATCTCTGGCAAGTGAGAAGAACATTGTTAAAAATTATGGCAGTTTTAATATTCTGGATATTCTTCCTATGAACAAAATAGTTTTGGTACTAAAACAGACTTGCAATTTTTCATTCTTTAGAGAAATTGTTTCTTTAAAAAATATTTTCTTCCAAATCATACTCAATAAGAGTGTAATATTTAGTTTAGCTACACATGCATTTTTCTTAATTAGAATGTTTTTTTTTTTTATTTTGTTTTTCTCTTATTACATACCCGAATCCCCAAAGTTTGCTTTCTGAATGTGGCTTAATACTTGGTATCCAGTTTTTACTCTTTTATATTTTTCATCTTAAACTAATAAATAGATACCATGCTTAGTTTGCTTAAAAAGCTATGGGCATGTCACAGGAAGGAAATGAAAATTTTTATTATGAAAGCTAGTTAATCTTTACATTATCAATCAAGATCTAACACTTTTTAAATAAAATAATTTTTTCTCAAAAATACCATCTCACCAATAATTTTCTTTTTTTGTTTTCCATAGAGAGAATCAGGATTGAAACAGGACATAAATGACCTTATAAAACGGAAAATTGCAGTAGATGAAGAAAATGCATTCTTAAGGAAAGAATTCAGTGACTTGCAGAAGAAATTTAATGATAAAAGGCAAGAAGTTAAGGTGTGTTGACTTGTACATAGTTTTATAGTACTATTGCTTTGAAGTCCTACTTTAAGCTTTGTCAGCTTTTGTGGCAAAGAAAGTGACAAGCTTGGAGGAAAAATTGCCTTAGGCCCTGCTATACCAGTTTTCTCACATACAAAAACTCTGATAAAGATGCTTTAAAGCTAAGACTCCAAGCTTTATAACTTTCAGATAAATAGTTAATGATGGAAATGGAGCTAAGAAAGTAGGAGTGTGAATATGTGGCTTCTTGTAATTAGATTCTGATGGGACTGGCATTATTAATTGATAAAACCCAGGTCTGGGAGGATATGTCTGTGTGGGTCTCAAAAATAGCTGGGGACAGCATCAAAGGCAGCTTGATCAATTAATGGGCTCTTTGCAAATGTGTACTCATCAAAGCTGTCATCCAGTGAAAAAATATGACCCATCCACCTGCATGAAAAGAGGCCAATAAAAGTATACAGGTGACCTTGGCCGTCAAATATAGAAGAAGCTGCTGTGAGGGTAAAGCTGCACAGTTTATATTTGCTGATTATTTTTCACCATTTTTGTTTGTTTGTTTGTTTATCGGCCCGTGTGGTACTGTTCTACAGGTCACTAAAGAATGTGTACACAATAAGGAAGAGCAAAACAGACTGGTTATAAAAAATCTGGAGGAGGAAAATGAGAAGTTAAGTACCCGTTGTGCTGACTTGCTAAATGACCTGGAGAAACTGAGGAAGCAGGAAGCACATTGGAGAAAAGAAAAATATAGCATTGATGCAAAAGTAAAGGTATGCAGTGTGAATGGAATCCACACTATTATTTTAGATCTAACTTCTTTTGGGAAGTTTATTATGTGTTATTTTCTTTAAATAACAAGTTATATATTCAAATCCACCAGTGGGGACTAGCATTAATTTATATTCCTTCACTTAAGACCCATGGCTTTTTAAAAATTGATGTTGCAAAGCAGGAAACTGACTTCAAATAGTTATCTAAAGTGTAATCATTAAAAAATAAAGGATAGTGCATTTTGAAATAAAACATGTTTTAAAAATCATGTTTAGAATCATGAGTTATTGCTTTTTTCAGTTAGGGTTTAAATTTATAAATACAACTAGAATTAATTGTAATTCTAAATTAATTGTAAGTCTTTTAAAATAAAATGTAAGAAAAGCATAAAACAGTTAAAAAATACTCATGTTTCAAAGATGGTGCTTTTCTTTGGCTTAAGAGGGCCTATTGCTAGTAAAATTTTATTTTTATAGAATATAAAAGGCACAGTCAATTTTTATAATATTCTTATACCCTCTGATAAAAAAAAGTATAATACCTTTTGTGGCTTTCTCTTTGTCTTGAGAATGTTTTTGTTCAGTTTTATCCATTGAATTTTGGGTTTCTCTCTTATAGATTAATATAACATTTTGAATGATTTATTGCCTTTTTAGAATCAGGAATTTAAAAGATTATTTTTTATTTCAGAGAAGACTAGGTATTCATGACAAGAGCAGATAGGCAGATTTACATATAGAAAATATGTTTGACAGCTTGTAGATTTTTTTCCCTTACTATTTCTCTCTTCCCCACTCCCCTGGCTGAATATGACACCAAATAGAGGTCATGGAGAGAGAATGATATGTATGTATTTGAAGCAGTATCTGTTAAAGAGAATAAAATATTTCTCCTTTTTATTAAAGCATAGTGCACATATAAAATAAACACACAGACAATAAGTGCACAGTTCAGTAATTACCACAAAGTGAACACGACCATCTAACCATGTAAGAGCATTACCAGCATCCTTGAAGTCCTTCTTCTGTCCCCATTTAGTCATTATCCCTTCCATTCTCTTCAAAGATAGCTATTCTCTTGACTTACACCACCATATATTAGTTTTGTTTTTAAATTATAATATAAGGTAATACATAGCGTATTTTTTGTGTGTTTGGCTTCTTGAGTTCAACATGGCAATTTTGAAATTCATTCATGTCGTTGCTTGTGGCTGCCATTCATTTTTTTCATTGCTAGTGTGGTATTCCATTGTATGAATACACCCCAGTTTATCTATTCTTCATTCGTTTAGGTTGTTTGCCTTTGGGAGCTATTACAGATAATGCTGCTATGAACGAACATTCATGTACTGACATAAACGTGTACAGTTGTGGCATGTTTCTGTTGTACTACGTAGCAGTGGAATTACCTGTCTTTACTTGTAAGAGATAATTCCAGACTGCATTCCAAAATGGTAGAGTTTACATTTCTAACAGGAGTATATAAGAATCCTGGTCTCTCTATATCTTCATTATACTTGATGCTGATAGTTTTTTGTTTTGAATATTAACTATTCTGGTGGGTATGTAGTGGTATTTTAGTGATATTTTATTGTGGTTTTAATTTGCATTTTCCTGCCTAACAGTGAGGTTGGGGTCTTTTTATATGCTTATTGGCCTTCTCTGTGTCCTCTTTGATGAAGTGTTTGTTTAGGTTTTTTCCTCAGTTTTTAATTGATGTGCTTATCTTTTTAACTAACTTTTAAAGAAATTTTATTAAATTTATTGAGGTGACATTGGTTAATAAAATTATATAGGTTTTAAGTGTACAGTTCTATAATACATCATCTGTATATTGCATTGTGTGTTTACTGCCCAGAGTCAAATCTCCTTCTGTCACCATATATTTGACCCTCTTTTTTCGCTGCCACCTTTTTGCCTCTGGTAACTAACTATACTGTTGTTTTCGTCTGTGGTTTTTGTTTGTGTGTTTTTTGTTTGTTTATTGCTTTTAGTTTTATATTTCCCATATGCGTGAAATCATGTGGTTTATGCCTTTTTCTGTCTGACTTATTTTACTTAGCATGATAATCTCAAGATTCATTTATGTTGTTGCAAATTGCAGTATTTCATCTTTTCTTATGTCTGAGTATTCTATTGTATATATGTACCAAATCTTCTTTATCCAGTTATTTATCAGAGGACATTTCACTTCTTTCTAGGTCTTGCCCACCGTGAATAATGCTGCAGTAAATATAGGGATACACAAATCTTTATGAATGTTTTCAAATTTTGGGGGTAGATACATAGAAGAGGGATTGCTGGGTCATATGGTAGTTCTATTTTTAATTTTTTGAGGGACCTCGCTACTGTTTTCTGTAGTTGCTGTACCGATTTACATTTCCAAAACAATTTATGAGAGTTTCTTTTTCTCTACTACCTCTCCAACACTGTCTTGTTGATAAATAGACATTCTAACAAGTGTGAGGTGGTATTGCATTGTGGTTTTGATTTGCATTTTTTCTTATAGCTAGTGAAGTCGAGCTTCCTTTCATATATTTGTGGGCCATTTGTATGTCTTCTTGGGACAAGTGTCTGTTCAGGTCCTCTGCTCATTTTTTAATTGGATTTTTTTTTTTTGAGTTATATGAGTTTTTATATAGTTTGGATATTAGCCTCTTATCGGAGATGTTGTTTGCAAATATCTTTTCCTATTTTGTCAGTTGCCTTTTTGTTTTGTTGATGAATTCTTTTGCTGTGTAGAAGCTTTTTAGTTCAATATAGTCCCATTCATTTATTTTTGTTTTTACTCCCCTTGCCTGTGAGGTCAAATTTATAAAATCCAAAGACCAAGGTTCATAAATTTAGTACCTGTTTTCTTCTATGTATTTTATTATTTCAGGTTTTATATTTAGATGTTTGATCCATTTTGAGTTAATATTTTGTAGTTTCATTCTTTTGCATGTGGCTTTTTAATTTTCCCAGCACCATTTATTGAAGAGGCTTCCTTTTCTCTATTGTATGTTTTTGGCTCCTTAGTGGAAAATTATTTGCCCATATATATATGTGGGTTTATTTTTGGGCTCTTAATTCTGTTCCATTGATTTGTGTGTTTTTTTTTCTGCCAGTACCGTGCTGTTTTGATTATCGTTGCTTTGTAGTATAATTTGAAGTCAGAGTGCGATACTACCAGCTTTGTTCTTTTTTTCTCAGGATTGATTTCGCTATTCAGGGTCTTTCATGCTTCGATACAAATCTGATGATTTCTTTTCTATTTCTTTTGAAAATGCCATTGGGTTGCATGAAATCTCTATGTTGCTTTGGTAATATGGCCATTTTAACTATGTCGATTTTTCCAGTTCATGAACATAGAATATTTTTTCATTTCTTTGTGTCTTTTTCAGTTTCTTTTAATAATGTCCTGTAGTTTTCATTGTATAAGTCCTTCACATTCTTTAAGTTTATTCCTAGGTATTTTATTCTTTTTGTTACAATTGCAGAAGGAATAGTGATTTTTTTAATTTTTCTGAAATTTCATTGTTAGTATATAGGAACACAATGGGTTTTTATACATTGATTTTGTATCCTGCAACTTTACTGTATTTGTTTATATTTTCTAATAGTTTTTGGTGGAGTCTTTAGGGTTTTCTATATAGAGAATCATGTCATCTGCAAAAATGACAATTTTACTTCTTCATTCCCAGTTTGGATGTCTTTTATTTCTTTCTCTTGCCTGATTGCTCAGGCTAGGAGTTTCAGTACTACATTGAATAATAGTGGTGAGAGTGGGCATTCTTGTATTGTTCCTGATCTTAGAGGAAAAGCTTTCAGTTTTTCTCCCTTGCTTATATTAGCTGAGAGTTTGTCATGTATGGCCTTTATTATGTTGAGGTACTTTTCCTTCTATACCTATTTTATTGAGTATTTTAATCATTAATGGTCAATGGATATTGTATCTTTTAACATAGATTTTGTTGACGAGGTCAGAAATGAATTTTAGTCCTAGTAATTACAATAGTCCCTATATGTCTGCACACATAAAAAGAATATATAACATAAGTACATACATATATATAGCTACTAAAATAGAGTAAGGATGGATGTGTGTTCGTATGTATGCATAATTATTATGCATGATTATGAAAAAATGTGTCTTTTTGAATCAATTCATTACAGATATTTAAGGGAATAAATTAAATCAATTAGTGCACAATTAGGGAATGACTAAGCTATTGAGAAAATTGATTTCTGAGACTCTCAATTTTTATGTCAATTCTGCTTCTCTACAACCTTTAAACAGTTTGGTAGTATGATGAGGATAAGTGATACTTCCTTGTGTTTATCAGATTACGGAAATTCTCTTTTATTTGCAGTTTGTTGAGAGTCTTTTTTGATCATGAACGGGTTGCATTTTGCAAATGCTTTTTCTGCATCTGTTGAAATGATCATGTGGTTTTGTCTTTTATTCTGTTGGTATAGTATATTACATTACTTGATTTTGAATGTTGAACAGACCTTACATTGCTGGGATATCATTATATGGCTCTGATATCAGGATAAAGCTTGCCTTATAGAATGAGTTAGGTAGTGTTTCCTCTTCTTATTATTTTTTTTTGGAAGAATTTGAGAATTGGTATTAATTTTTTTAAAACATTTGGTAGAATTCACCAGTGAAGCTATCTGGTTCTGGAATATTCTATGTTGGGAGGTTTTGATTCAACCTCTGATTCAACTCATTAAACCTCTTCACTATTATAGGTCTATCAATGTTTTCTTTTCTTCGTGATTTAAAAAACAATTTATTTTATTTTATTTTCTAAAAATTATTTAATGTCACCACATATTTGACCCCTTTTACCCCATCTACCTCCCTCCTGCTCCCTTCCCCTCTACCCTCTGGTAACCACTAGTCTATTGTCCATGTCCATGAGTCTCTGTTTGTCCTGTTCATTTAATATTTTCCTTTTCCTTGGGTCAGTTTAAGTAATTTGTGTGTTTCTAGGAATTTGTCTATTTCATGTGGGTTTTATGATGGTTTTAAAATTGTTTATGGTATTTTCAAATAATCCATTTTTCTCTGTGGTTAGTAGTAGTGTCTTTACTTTCATTTCTTGTTTTAGTTATTTAATCCTTTTTTTAAAGCCAAGCTAAAGGTTTGTTAATTTTGTTGTCTTTTCAAAGAGTCAACTTTTGCTTTAATTGATTCTCTATTGTTTTGCTATTCCCTTTTTTTTTTTTTTTTTTTAAGTGTTTATGCTACTCTTTATTATTTTCTTCCTTCTCCCTTTGGCTTTACTTTGATTTTTTTTCCTGTTTTTTCAAGATATAAAATTAGATTATTGATTTCGAGATATGTCTTCTTTTTAATGTACGTATTTACTGCTAAAAATTTCCCTCTGAGCATTGCATTTGCTGCATCCTCTAAGTTTTGGTATGTTGTGTTTTTGTTTTCATTCATCTCTGAATGTTGTCTAATTCTCTTGTGATTTGTTCTTTGAGTTATTGGTTATTTAAGAGTGTATTATTTGATTTCCACATATTTTTAAAATGTTCAGTTTTCTTTATGTTACCAAGTTCTAGCAATTATATCTATAGTTGTTATATCTTTTTGATGCATTGATTTTTCAATACACGTATCTATATAAAATGTTCTCCTTTGTCGCTTGTAACAGTTTTTGACTTAAAAGTTATTTTGTCCTGTATTATAATATCTACCTCAGTTCTCTTTTGGGTTGCTATTTTCATGTAATAGCTTTTCCCATTTTTTAATTTTTCAATCTGTTTGTTTCTTTAGATCTAAAGTAAGTGCATTTTAAACAACATATTGTTGTATAATGTTTTCTTTATCCATTCTGTCAATTTCTGCCTTTTGATTGGAGAGTTTAATCCATGTACATTTAAAGTAAATACTAGTAAGGAAAGACCAACTCTGCCATTTTATTATTTGTTTGCTTTATGTTCATTAGATTTCCTTTTGGTCTCTGAATGCTTCTATTACTTTCTTTCTTCATGTTTAGTTGATCTTTTATGTAATGGCACATTTTGATTTTCTTCTCATTTCTTGTGTATATTGTGTTGATATTTTTTGTGGTTAGCTTGGGGATTACATTTTTTCATTAGAAACTTATAACAACATAATTTAAAGTGATACAGCATACAAAAAAATTTCTCCTATATTGTTCTTTCTTTTGACCGTATGTTATTGTTGTCATAGTTACATCTTTATAAATTGTCTGCCCTGTAGGAAAGATTTATAATTTTTTACGTGCTTGTCATTGAAGTCATGCAGGAAATAAAAAGTAGAATTACAAACCAAATATACAAAAATGTTGGCTTTTATATTGCCCACACAGTACCCTTACTAGAGTCTTTATTTCTTCATACTGCTTTGAGTTAGTCTTGCATTTCTTCATTTCAATATGAAGGATTGTCATTTCTCATAGGGCGGATCTAGTAATGAACTCCCTCAGCTTTCATTTATCTGTGAGTGCCTTAATTATGAAATTTTGAACAACAGTTTTACTGGATATAAAATTCAATGTTGACAGTTCTTTTAGCACATTAAATATGTCATAATACTGCTTTCTGTCTTCCATCATTTTTGATGATAAATCAGTTGATATTTTCATTAATGATCTCTTGTATGTGACCAGTTACTCCATTGTTACTTTCAAGATTCTCTTTGTTTTTAGCTGAATTTCAAAAGTTTGATTATAATGTATCTCAACATGAATTTCTTTCTACTGATTGTACTTGGAGTTTGTTGAGTCTTTGGATTTTTAGATGTGTATCTTTCATCAAAATTGGGAGGTTTTGGGTCATTATTTTTCAAATGTTATCTCTGTGCTCTTTCCTCCTTTTGAGACTCCTATAATGTATCTGCTAGTCTTATTAGTGGTGTCCCACTCTTCTCATAGGCTATGTTCACTTTTCTTTATCATTTTTTCTTTCTACTCTTCAGATTCAATAATTTTACTTGTTCTATCTTCTAGTTTGCTGATTATTTCTTCTACCTTATTATATTTGTTGTTGAAACCTCTGGTGAATTATTCATTTTTTTGTTGTTCTTTATAACTCCAGAATTTGTTTGATTCTTTTTAAAATTATTATATCTTTATTGATGCTCTTTTGGTTTATACATTGTTTTCTTGATTTCCTTTAGTTCTTTTTCTATATTTTTCTTTAGCTCCTTGAGTATATTTAAGACAGTTGTTATAAAGTTTTTGCCTTGTAAATCTGATACTGGAGTTACACAGGGATGCTTTCTGTTCATTTCTTTAAATAATCCACACTTACATATTCTTTAAATAATCCACACTTTCCTGTTTCTTGTATGCCTTGTAATTTTTTGTTGTTGTTGAAATTTGGGCATTTGAGTGTTATAATGTGGTAATTATGAAAATCAGATTCTGCCCCTTCCTGAGGAGTTGCTGCTTTTTTCATTGTTGAAAGTATGGTAGTCTCTTCATTTAGATAGTCTTTCAGAGACTTTATTCCTTGTTGCGTGTTGTCATTGAAGTCTCTATCCTTTAGCTTTTTTCAGCTCATGTTGTGACAGAGTTTTCCTTGAATGCTGAGAGCTAAAGTAAACAAACAAATAAAAGCAAAAAAATAACACAGACATGAAGCAAATTCCTATCTCCGTCTCTGTGCTGGGCCAGCTCTTCAATACTTATCCAGATTTGCACTGAACCCAGAAGTCAGTCCAAGGTGAAAACATAGGGTCTTCTCTGGTCTTTTCTGAGCATGAATCTTTCCCTGAGCATGTGTATGGCTTTCTAAAGTCTCCCATATGCATGAGTATTTTTTTAACTATCCTAATTACCCAAAGAATCTCCCACAGTGTGTACTCTCACCCATAGGTATTTTATTGTGTATCTCAACCAATAGTCTTTTGCCTCAGGGATTTATGGTTTGTTAGTTTGCCTTGTGGTAATTTTGAGCCATATCCTTTATGTTTCCAGTCTGTGTTTCCGGTTAGGTCAAACAGAGATAATTACTTTACATCACTCCTTCAGGTAGCTCCCAGAAAAGTTAGAACAGATACACATAATAATTTACCAATAAAGTCTGTTCTGCTCCCTTCCAAACCAGCAACCAGGATCCCCTACTAGGAACATGGGCCACTGCCACTAAAAGAGCTTTTGTGCTCTAAGATTCCCAGGCTTTAACATGGCTAATGTGCTGGGGAGGGAAGTGGAGAAGGGCAAGTAAAAACTCCACAAATCTTTCATCTCATTTTCAAGTTGCTTTTTTCTTGGTTCAGTATTCGCTTGGTTGCTTAAACTTTTGAATACATTCAAAGTTTTTTCTGTCATTGAGTCTGTCAATTTATGCTTGCTTTTTGGCGTTCCTTTCAGGGCAAGAGTGCTTGGAGCTGCATACTCTGCCATTTTGCTGATGTCACTCATTGTATTCATTTTTAAATGATAGCTTTACCTAGATATAGGATTTTGTGTTGGCACACTTTTTTCTTTGAACACTTTGAATATTGTATCTTACACTTTCCGTCCTCCATTATTTCTGAAGACGAGTCATTTGTTAATCTTACTGAGGTCTCTTGTAAATGATGAGTCATTGCTTGTGGTTTCAAAGAATTTCTTCTTGTCTTTGGCTTCCAACATTTTTACTATGATGTGTCTGTGGATCTCTGTGTGGATACTACTTGGAGTTTGTTAAGCTTCTTGCATGTGTAGAATAATGTTTTTCAGTGTTGTCGGGTAGTTTTCAGCCATTTCTTTGAATATTTTTTTCTGTTCTTTATACTCTTGCCTCTCCTGGTAGTCCCGTTATTCTTATGTTGTTGCATTTCGTAGCATCCCACATTTCTCTGAGGCTATAAATTTTTCATTATTCTTTTTATCGATTTATCTTCAAGTTTGTTGTTTTTATTGCTGTCAGTTTATATTAAATGTTGAGAGCTCCTCTAGTGAGTTTTTTTTTTCATTTTCATTATTGTGTGTTTTAGCTCAAGAATTTCCATTTTGATGTTTTAAAATTATATCATTTTATTGATGAGATCTTGTCATTTTAACTTTTTATATTTTTTAAGATATGGTAGATTTTAAAGCATGGTTTTCTTTAAATATATTTAAATTTGAATAAATTAAGAATAAATATTAAATTTAGAAAATTTTAATGTTCAATATTAAAAGAATATTAAATAAATATTAAGCAAATAGAATACAAATTTAATAGATTTATAATGGCTGTTTTGAAGTCCTTGTGAAGTCTGACATCTGGATCTTCTTGTGGGCAGTTTCTGTTGCCTGATTCCTCTCTTCTCTATGGATGATACTGTCCTGTTTCTTCACATTTTAACTTTTTGTTGAGAGTGGACATTTAACATTATATAGTGTGGCAGGTTTGGATACCAATTCCTCATTGCTGCATCCCCAGGGCTCGTTGATGTTTGCTCGTTTGGTTGTTTAGTGGTTTGGCTGAACCATTTTAGTAATGTCTATTTCCCCTGCAGTGTACAGCCTCTGATGTTGCTTTTCAGAAAGCACAGACTTGAACATGTCCACATTCACCCTGGGTTCATAGTGATTTTAGCAGGGCTCGCTTTCACTGTTCTCTTGATTTTTCTATTAATATGTCTGTCACTGTTGGTGTTGGTCTCCAAAAATTGCTGACTGAGTTTTCTATTGTTTTTGGCAGCTGTTGGTCTCCAAAAATTGCTGACTGATTTTTCTATTATTTTTGACAATGTCCTGGGACACAAATTGCTTCACATCAGATTTAATTAAATCTGAGCTTCTTTGTAGTGTGGTTACTTTTTTAAAA
>NW_006441071.1:3106461-3141905 GCF_000325575.1 Pteropus alecto | reverse complement strand
TTAAGTATACAGTTTAGTAGTGAAAAGTATATTGACATTGCTGCACAACCAATTTCCAGAACTTCTTTATCTTCCAAAAATGAAACTACAATCATTAAACAACTCCTCACTTTCCCCTCTGCACAGCCCCTGTCATTCACCATTCTACTTTTTGTTTCTATGAGTTTGACTACTCTAGATACCGCATATAAATAGAATCATATTTTCGTTTTTTGTAACTGGTTTATTTGGCTTCTCGTAATGATCTCAAGGTACATTTATGCTATTGCATATGTCAAAAATGTCTTTCCTTTTTTTTCATTGTGGTAAAAAACACGTAACATAAAATCTGCCACATTAACCATTTGTATGTGTTCAGTTCAGTAGTGTTGTTTATAATTCACTGCTGTGAAAGAGATCGCTAGAATTTTTTCAACTCGTAGAATTGTAACTCTGTACCCATTAATAATAATTCTTTATTGTTCCCTAACACTAGCCCTTGGTGACCATCATTCTACTTTGTGTATCTATGAATTTGACTGCTCTTAAAAGCTCATATAGGTGGAATCATATGGTAATTGTCCTTTTGTGACCAATTTATTTCATTTACCATAATGTCCTCAAGGTTCATCCATGTTGCAGCATACAACAGGATTTGTTTTTCTTTTTAAGGCTGCACTGTGTTTCTTATGTATATATTTTATTTATTAATCTGACATTTGAATTGACATTCTACACCCTGGCTATTGTGAGCAGTGCTGCTCTGAACATGGGTATGCAAATATCCTTTCAAGACCCTGCTTTCTATTTTTTTGAATATATACTCAGAGATGGGATTGCTGAATTATATGGTAGTTCCATTTTTAATGTTTTGAGGAACCCCATATTGTTTTCTGTTTTCCATGCAGGTCACACCACTTTACAGTCCTTCTAGCAATGTACAAGGGTTCCAACTTCTCTTATCTCAGCTAATAACACTTGTTATTTTTTTTTCTCTTCTTTTTTTCCTCCCTCTCTGCCTCTCCCTCTCTCTGTATCTTTTGCTTCCTCCCCTCTTCCCCTCTCTCTTCCTTTTCCCTCCCACTCCTCCCTCTCTTCCTCTTTTCTTCTTCCTCTTCCTCTTCTTTCCTCTTCCTCTTCTTCCTGTCATTTCTGAGAAGAGTAACCTGTGACTGATACAAAAGTTATTGTTTGCATTAAAATTTTTTTAATTAAGTGAAAACAAAAAATTAAAATTTAAAACACTAATTTTTACTGTCATTTTGTAGACTAGTTAGCTAAATCTAACAGACTCATTTTTATTTATTTATTTCATATTAATTATATTTGATTTTTATCTGTATTTTAATTTTAGGCCTTTGAAGATAATTTAATCCAAGCAAGGAAAGAAATTGAAGTTTCACAGAGTAAATATAATGCTCTATCATTACAGTTAAATAACAAACAGACTGAACTTATCCAGAAGGATATGGATATTACTCTGGTCAGGCAAGTATATTCAATTTTTAATTTAACATTATAGAAATAGCATTAATTGTTCAGAATGGCAGCATTTATGTTTATTATTAACACCCCAAAATGACAACAGTGTATTATTGATGGGTACATATGTTTATGCATTGAAACTATGCGGAACTATATGCATCAAGCTGGAAATAGTTTACTGGGGAGAACCAGGGGCTTCACAGGAATGGGAAAAGCATGCTCAACGAGGAGGCTTGTTTCGATTTTTAACAAGGATGATGCATTCATTTATTGTTTCCTTTTAAAATTCCTAGCCATATGCTATATATAATATTCATTATTGTTACAATGAAAAATAATGAGAAACCCATTTTGACTTTTTATTTTATCATATCGTAAATAGTATTAGTTTGTGAAAGTCAATATCAAAATAGTATTGTAGTGCTACTCAAAGTGGGATTACTTGAAAAACTTGTGTTTTTAAGAATTTTGAAAGATTTTAAACTATCTATTAATATATAATTACCTTTATCAGAAAATAGCATTAGAACAAATAATAAATATATAAACATATACATATATATATTATGTCATGTGTATATGCATACATACCCATATATATGTATGTATAGTTTTTTTACTTAATTAAAATAAATCATACAAAGTTTATCATATAACTCTATAAGCACAATTTCATCCCCTGGTGCTACCACTATATATAGTATGTGTGTGTGTGTAAAATGTATTTATATGTCATAAATACATAAATATCACATATTCATATATTTATATATTTAGCATATTGCAAGAGATACATATATACACACATATATGTGCATATGTATATGAGTAGGATTTTATATAGTAATCTGTTACCCAAGCAAAGATTCATTTTGACATAGTTTGAAAAACTTTTTATCACAGGGGTGAGGAAAAGTATAAACTTTGTAGATGATAGACTGGTTGGCTAATCTATTCATGTTATAATTATTTTTTTAAGTCAATAATTTGATGAAGTCAGATAATTCTAAGTAGTAATAGAATCTTAGATTTAGATGAAATTTTAAAATTATTTATTCTTATCTTCTTTTCAATAAGATAATATAGCTTTTAGTCTTTGCTTGATACTTTTAGTTTATGTTTCTTTGTTCTTTTCAAGACTGTTCTTATAATTTTATATTATTTGAATTTGAACATCGTTTCATATATTGAGTTGAAATTTGCTTTTTTATATTATCCACTTATTTATTTTGGTTCCTTATCTAGAGAATCTCAGAGGTACTCTAATCTCTGTTCTACAGCACAGATCTTGAAATAATAGAAGATAACTTTATCAATAACATTTTTTATGAATTTATTAAACTCCTCTTATTTCTCATTTTTCATATATATATATTTCACAGATGTTATACTATTTGGGATTCCCTTTCTGAATACATTCCATAATGTCAGCATCTATATCAACAATATTTTTCTTAAAATATGGCACCTATAACTGCACAAAATATTCCAATGGTGACCTTTCCTTTTTAGAGTATGATGGTATTAAGCTATTGGGTAGAACATGGGATTCATCCCAGGGTATAATGCAGTGTTAAGTGCATGAGGTTTTAATAATTATGTTTTCTACTAAATTTTGCCCCTGTGTTTGTATACATGAATTTAGAGTATAGTAAGAGCTATAAACTACAGCAAATAGGGCAATAATATCCAATTATGAACATTTTCTTATAGAATGGTATAAGAATGGACCATATGTAATTTCGAGTTTTATAGTAAGAACTCATAGAGGATGAGGAAGTAGCAGAGTTGTAAGTTTGAATCAGAAGACGTTGACACAGACCCTCATTATAGGATAGTAGTTGAAATATCTGCAGTTTCTCCTGAGTTGTCTGAATAAAGATTACCTATTGGATATACTACATATTTTCTTTCTTTCATCATTTTTACTTCTTGCAAGTGGGTGGTTCGGTGGTGGTTTTGATATACTAGCATCTCTTTCTTGAATTTGTATGTTGTACAAAAGACACACAAAGCCATAATTGTGGGATACATGATCAAGGCACTTTCTTATTTGAATATACTTTTTCTTTTTGATAAACAATGTAGTTAACCTAACTTTATTTCTTTATGAGTTTATTTCTTTGGTATTCATTATCATTTGCATATTTATTGAATATTTAATTCATATAACCCATTGTGCTTGGAATGTTATTATGAACTATGTGAAATGCTTTTTACCCTGAGTTAGAGTATAAATAAATAAGTGTATAAATACATTTATAATAATACACATGTCTGTAATATATACAGAGTAACTTAATATATACCTGGAACTTGAATGAAAAAATCTAGCCAATTAAGTTACCTAAAATTTTTGCCTTAATTGTTAATGGTTTTATGATTATGTAGAGGATGGACTAAATGAATATTAGCCCACCTTCCATTGAGTTTAGAATTTTTCTTAGAAATTAGTTGTAAATCTTCTATAAAAAAATGAAAAAATAGAGGTCAAGACAGTGCAGTCATAATTTTGGTTAGGAGTATCATCACAGTCAGAATCCTGAAATTGGATTGACAAATCTGGATTGCTGGTATCCCCAGGCATTTAGCAGAAGCAAGTATAAATTATACTTGCTTGGATGATGATAAAACAATTATTTCTTCAAATTATGTCTACAGTTTTGCAAATAAATGTCTTGTACATAGTCAGAAATATCATCTATGTAGTAAGGCAAAAGTAAAAATTTAAAAACATAAGAACTAGAAATGAAGGAAAAAGGCCTTAGATTTGCCTATAATATGATTAATTCAAATCGAAAATTAAAAATATTTATAGAAACATTGTTTAAATTAATAAATGAGTTTAAGCACACTTGGTAGATACAAGTAAGTGTGTAAAATTTAATTGTACTTTTTTGCCACCGAAAAGGTTAGGATATGGATTTAGAAATAATATAACTTAAATATGACTAAAATATGAAGAATAAGTATAATGAGAAGTGTGTATTATATTTATACAAGGAACTATAAAACACTGAGAAAAATAAAAAGTCTGATATGTGCAGGGATATACAAAGTTCATGATTTGGAAGACTCAATATGATAAAGATGTCAGTTCTCTCCAAATAGAATTGAGATTCAAATTATTAACAATAGGAAACCCTTACTACCCCTAGACCAGAAGGGGCAGGCTGTTATCAAATCTCTGTGAGAAGTCTAGCCCTCGGAAAGGCTAATAAGGATAATTATCCTTAGAGGAACAGAGAAACTGCCAACTGTGGCTCAGCAGAGTAAGAAATCCTTGACTTCTTTCCTCTTTACCCTCTTTTCATCTAGCACTTCCATGTAATCAAAGTCAGACCCAGAGGACAAAGATCCAGTGTAATGCGGTCTGTAGTGGTTAGCCTCGTAGGCTAGAGTACTAGAAAGTAGAGCAGAGATGATGAAGATTGGATAAGAGAATACGTGGCTCATTCTCCATTACTGCTCTTTTTTTTTTTCTTTTAGCTTTCCTGGGCATTTATTGCTTATTAATTTTTCTGTATAAACTTTAGAGTAAACTTGCTTATTTTTTGTTGGGTACTTAAGTAGAGCATCAAATTTGTAAGTAATTCTAAGAAGAACTGACATGTTTACAATGTCGTTCTTCATGTCTTAGAGTATGGTATGCTATTCCATTTGTTTCAGAACCTTTGTGTCCTTACAAAATGTTTTATGTTCTTTCTTATAAGGGTTTTGGCATTTCTTGTGGCTTATTCCTAATCCAGTTTGTTGCTCCAGTTTGGATCTTAGAATAGAAGAAAGCCACATGTAAACATGTAATGTGAACAAGCAATAAATCTTCCTTGTAAGGCTGTTTGTTTGTTTGTTTGTTTGTTTATCAAACTTGAACTCTAAAGGGATATTCCTAAATTATCCCACAGCCCACATAGCATTGCTGTAACTTAAAGATCGTTGGTTTGTCTTTCAGCAACACGATATTTTTAACAGAACTTAAGATTCTTCTTGAGATGAGAAAAAGCATTGCTGGTTCTTAACATTCTCTCAGCTCAACCCACTTTCCTTTTCCATCAGACTTTCCTTTTTCATTTGTGTCTAGAGATAACTTCTCAAGATCGAACCTACCAATTAACTTTATTTTCCATAGAATTGATTTTCCTCATAACTGCTTTTATTATGAATTTTAATGCTATTATGTATGGCATCATTCTTTTCACTTCATCCATTTCATCATTCATTTCATGTCATTTCATCATTTAACAACTGTCTTATCCCACATATTCAAAAAAACAGAGCCTGTGTGAAGGATTATGTTCTTGCTTGGGGAATTCAATTCCAAGGCAAAGTAAGTGAGAGAAGAAGAATCTGAGGCAGGAAAGCATAAAAAGTATTAAAGGAAATGCATTATTGTGCTGGATGCTGCTTGACAAAGAGCTATGAAAAGACAGCATGTGCACAGAATTAGCCATTCAGGTTGATTCTGGACTCACTGTAGAGAGAAGTCATGCCCTGCAGCAATCCATCAGATGGAAAAAGAAAAAAAAGTTACCTGTCTGGTTTCTTCTTGTGTTTTACCTTACTTTGGCCAAAGTTTGCTGCTTATATCATCATGCCTGTGCAGTAGCATTTTATCTTAATCTGGAAGTGGTGCAAGGAGACAAATGTGCTAGGCATGCAGCTCGTTGACCTCAAGTGATGGAACCACATGAACTGTATGAATTTCATAGGCTGAAGTGGTATTTAATAGGCTGAGGCAGAACAAAGGACTGAGACTCTAGGAGGCAGGTGAGGCTGAATCTGAAAAAGCACATTAGATATGTCTAATACAAAAAAAAAATATTTAATAAGAGACAGGAATTGTCCTAGGTGCTCTTTAGCAGTGAATAAAAATGTCTCTGCTTTTACAGAGATTTTATTAAGATCATCTTCACATCTTGGCTTCCTATTAATAATTTAGAGAGGTATGATTTTTTTTATACTTTTTCTAGGCCTTCCTTCTAATTCCTTTAGTAACTCCTATTCAGAAGTATTCTTTTCCTCTGAGTATGCACAATAAAATTTTTTCCCCTTAATTCTAAATATTCTCCCTTTTATAATAAGCCCTGCTAGTTTTTCTTTACTTATTTTCAAATGAGGAAAGATCTAGACAAATTCAGTGTTTTCTAGTGGTCCAGATGTGTGTTTCATAAGCCTTCTTTGATACTTATTTTGAGTGTCAGTATCAAAATAAATATCAAAGAAGGCTTATGAAACACACATCTGGACCACTAGAAAACACTGAATTTGTCTAGATCTTTCCTCATTCCAAGTTTCATATTTGCAACATTAGTGTACATTCCATTGTATCAACTTTTCAGAGTGGTGTAGGGAGACACAGAGAAAACATATCTATATGGTATTAGATTATGCTTCCATCGAACTTACTGAGAGTATGCCCAGAAGATAGCATGAGATGAGAATTAAGAATATGCTTTTCCCTTTGTTGATTTTTAATCTCCTAGTGCCTCCCTCATGAGTGTGCTTCTTCTGAGTAAATGTATAATTTATTAAATGCAAGCCAACTACTATTTTCGCTCTTTGTAAAGAAATAACAAAGATCTTCTAAGCATCGGAGGAGAAATAAATTTGCTGTGTTTTACATTATATTGAAAGACATGTTTTTATCTACATCATGTCCCTTTTCTAAATGCAACATTTACTTAGCTCTCCTGGCAAACATATGTCTTGACTATATACTCTGATAGAATTTTATTCTACATCTAGTGCCTTTCTCCTTTGATTATTCTTGCCATTTTTATTCTTGAAAAATAGCAGTGCTCAGCAAGCATTATTACTATGGGTCATTTCTCCCCTCCTCTTTGAGAATTACATTTCCTTGAGGTTTTGTGCCATTCTTGATTCTCTTCTCTTCCCTTCCCCATTTTTGAACTGTTATTTTCTGCAAGTTTCAGGTTTTTGAATAGTTACAAATGGTGCTATAGTCTGAATGTTTGTGTCCACCCAACATTCATATGTTGAAATCCTAATGCTTGATGTGATGGCATTAGGAGGTGGGGCCTTTTGGCAGTACTTTTGTCATGAGGTTAGAGACTTCATGAAAAAGATACGTGTTCTTTATAAAAGAACCTTTTAGAGCTCCTTAGTGCCTTCCATTATATGAGGATACAAAAAGAAGTCTGTGACCCCCAAAAGGGCCCACACTCGACTATGTTTGCTCTCTGATCCAACATCCAGCCTACAGAATTATGAGAAATAAATTTCTTTTGTTTTTAAGTTACTCAGTCGGTGATATTTTGTTACAGCAGCCTGAAAGGACTGAGACAGATGGTGTCTGTACATGTATCTGTATGAGTGCAAGGGTTGTTGGATTTAGAGAACATTAATATTCTAAACCTCTAAAAAGGAGAATTCATTTCTCCCATACTAATGCTCTCTATCTGTGACAATTGCCAGCATATTTCTTTTGTTTCTTCTTTCTTTTAAGAATTATCTTATGTGGCTGAGTCATTGGTTTGAAGTGATAGGTAAAGTTTCCATTAAAAACATACAGTTTCCAAAATATATACTATAAAGTGTATTTCTGTGAAATATATCTTTATTAATATCTTTCTCTTCAAATCGAATACATAAAATATTTTCCACTTTTATATGATCTGTATCATATAGGATTCACTACTACAGGAATCTAGAAACCTTTATCCCAGAGGCGTAGATTTCCTCACCAGTTCATTTGTCCTCCTACTTGCCAATTTCACCCTTGGTAGGATGGTAGGACTGGTTTCCCCTTATGCTGGTTGCTCTCCTTCTGACTTCTTTGCCTCGTCATTTTCTTCAAGCTAGATAAGAGGAGTCACGGAATTCAAGCCTAGGCCCTGAGACTGGAAACTGGTGATGCTTTAAAAAACTTTGGTTTGAAACTTCATTTGCCTATTGGGATGTTTTTTTACTGGATGCTGGAATCCTTTTTTAATACATTGAAAGTTCTGTATAATATACAAGGAAAGGTTGACTTATTTTGTATTCAGAAGTGTCTGATAACTATTGTTGGCATTAGTGTTTATCAGTTCTTGGAGCTGAAGTGTAAGTTAATTTCAATAAGAAGGTGGTACTATGTCTGTATATCCAGGGTTTTTATTACCATCAAGCTGTAAAAGAAAATTGATAAGTATTTGGCTTTGAAAGTCATAGTAGGTATATCAATACTTCCTAGGTATATGTGATAAATATTAAATACTTTATATATTATTTCTTTTATTAAAATTTTTGCCTGTGGTAAAAACAATAGTTGAAAAAATTGGAAGCCAATCTATAACCTTAGATGAACACAATTATTTAACTGAGATGATCTTTATTCGTGCTTCTCTCTATTTATTGCTTGCTTTGCACAGGAAGGAGCTACAAGAATTGCAGAATCTTTACAAACAGAACAGTGCACATACAGCACAGCAAGCAGAGCTGATCCAGCAGCTTCAAGTTCTCAATATGGACACGCAGAAAGTACTGAGGAATCAGGAAGATGTTCACACAGCTGAAAGTATATCATATCAAAAAGTATGCTTTTATTCTGTCATAAAAATGTAAATTTACATGTATGAACTTATAAAAATATATAGAATTCAAATTTTTTCAATTTTCAACATTTCTTTATTACTCCCTTTTATATATGTTTCTTCAAAATTAAAAATGAAATATTCAATTTGGTAATGTTTAAAATTTTGTGTTTTCTTTATGGCTGTTAAAGGTGAAACATTTAAAATATAGATGCAGCTTTATTCTGTAGGATATTGTTTTGATAAATTGGAGTTTTGATATCTACTATGAAACATACTAGGATGGTAGCCCTCAAGCCAGGAAGGATTTGGAGAATGGAATTAGCCTTAATTATTCATCAAGAATGATTCTAGTTTATGACCTAAAACAGTCTTTCATTACAGAAATTGAGTTTTATTTTATTGGTAAATTTGCACAAACACAAATGAGTATGCTGATGAGGTCTTCAGGATCAATATTTTCCAAGGATTTTTCTCTATTTATTTCATGTGTTTCCTTTGAGTAGTCATTTTACTTTATAGTTTTAGGAATCACTCATGAAGGCTGCTTAGGTATGCTGACTGACTCAGCAACAATAGTTACAGATAGTAATTAAAAAAAAATACTTTTATTGAATTCTGTATGTTATGTATAGTGTACTAAGTTATTTATAGAAATAAGTTCTTATATAGGTCGACCCTGTGAGATTGATGTTATTCACTCGTAATAGTTGAGGCAACCAAGGCTGAGAAGTTAAGTAATACAATTTTGTAATTCTGGGATTTTTTTCTTTTTAAACTTCTAAAAAAAAAGCACAATGAAAACCTAATATCTATAATTAGCATGAAATAAATAACTATTAAGTAAATTTTAAACACATTTTTAAATGATGCTTTGAAAAAGTGGTTTTATGTGTTCTGTTCTATGTGGTCCTTTTGAGTTTTCTTTAGGACTTGGATGATAAGAAGCAGAAGTGTAGCACCTATCTTCTCCACTTCAAATAGAGGAGCTCCACTTTTTGTTTCATGTGGTGGGATTGCTCATTATGCTTTTGTTTCTAAACCAGGCTCCATTGCTAAAATGACTTGAAAAACTGGACCTTATTGGACTGTTTTTTCCTTTTTCAATTATTATTTAACTCAAAAATTTCTTTTTTTTTCTTAATTTTTGCTTAAAAGTCCCTGGCAATTTATATTCAAATATAACATGTTACCATCCTCTGTGAAAAGAGCCTCCATCATTATTCTTCAGCCACTGATTTTACAAATTTGGTTTCTTTTATTTTGCTATAGCATCACAACTTTTAACTTTTTGACCTGCAGATATTGTATACTTGTTTTTCTTTTTTCCCAGAATATACATTAGTTGTAGAGTTCAGGATTTTTAAATTTGAGGATGATCATACTGTTTTATTTATCATAAATAAACAGTATGCTGCTATTCAGACTTCCAGTGTTTATTTATATTAAATTATTCATCCAGTCTTAGATCATTTTACTTAATACTTCCCCTTATTCCTCTTCCACATATATTTTTCTAAAAATTTCCTAATAAATTTGAATAATCTAATAGTCCATGCTTTAATGAGATGAAATTGTTTACTTAAAAATTAAGATTTTCAAATATATTTTCACATAAATTAATTTTATTGTTTACAAATGATAATTGTGGCCTAGCTTTAAGACTCAGGTGAATTAAAAAAAATATTCCATTAATACTAGTATTAATAAAATAAATAAAATATTACATAAATATAATTCACCTCCAATTCTTACTTAGCTTAGTTCTTTAAGAGTTAGCTCTTAATTTATTTTTTATAATGGAGCTTCTTTGTTTCCTCTCTTTGTTTTAGTTCACTTCTCTTCCTTTTTTTTTCTTCCCATTTCCCCTTTTTTTCTCCCATTTATTAAGTTGATTTATATCATAGTATCCATTTCATTATCTGAAGAGGTTAAAAAAAAAAAAAAAAACAGTTGGCCACAGTGGGATGAGGGGAATAAAGAGGGGAGACAAAGGTGAAGAGAGAAAACTGAAAAGAATTTTGAGCACAGAAAAGAGATGTGGCATATTTTCCCAGAAGACTCCATAACAAATTATTAGTCTCATAAATAAAATTACCTAACAGATAATGTACAGTGCTCCTGTGGAAGAGAAACTCCGAAGAGAAATAAAAATAAGCTAGTGTGTTTTCTTCTTCTGAGTATATAGCCATTTATATAAGTTTTAATAATTTTTCTACCTTTGCATGTCATTTATATACATGTGTGTGATTTAAATATAGATGGAAATTGTATCAGTAGTTATGATTTCTAGACCATCTAACATGTTTAGGGTACTAAATATGTATTTTATCATCTTTTATTCTATTTAATGATAATTACATGACACGAGCTAATATCAATCCGGGAAAATAAGGAGTTAGGTTATACATACTTTTAGTTTAAACTGCATGCTAAATCAGAGTTTTTCCTTCTCATTTTTCTACTATAAACAGATATAATTTTCACCTGTAGAATTTTCGTCTCAATTAGAGTAGCAAAGAGTATACTTACTCACTAAATATGGAAATTTTACATTTTAAACAAATTAGTCATTGGGTCACAGAGCATATACATTATCAAAATTTTTAAGGTAAATAAAATATATCATTCTTCAACAATAATAAAAATATGGGAAAAAGAGTACTGTAGTCTAAGCCCCTCAAAATTAAAGGACTTGGGGTTTGGGGTCCTATTTCTGGAGATAACTTGCTTTCTGTCCCTTGGAGATCCTCTTAACCATTTTTAACTTTAGTTTCTACAACATGAAGAATAATAAGCATAATAAATTACTTATGAATTATAATGATGATTTCTTAAGTATATTAGGGAATGTATGATTAAATGTTTATAGGCCAGAATCTTGCAGAAGAGTCTCGTCTATTGCAGTTTTTTGGACTATTAGAGGAAAGAAAGTAGAGAAAAGAGCCTCTCTGAAAACTGCTCTAAGCAGTTGTGATTGCTAATAGGGAAAATGTTACTAACTCAGGGTGCTTGAACCGGTGCAGATGAATATTTTATTATATTACCTAATTTACTCACTTGAGAACTTTTTTTGACTCACTCTACTGTTATTAATGGAATGAGAATAAGATGGTATCTAACCAGTGGACTGGAACATCCTAAACCTTTGCCTCCTTGCAACATCTCCTAGAGAAACAAACATTTTATTATCCTGAGGCTTTATCACTACAAAATACTTCAGAAATAAAAATAATCTTAACTGCTTGAAGGCTTTTTTAGCCAAGTTTATTGGTGTACTGGGCCTAGAATTAAAAATGGCCAGAGGGCTGTCTTTGCTTCCTTTACTCTAAGTTCACAACTGTGTGGTCTTATTGCTATTAAATAAGTGAAACCCAATCAGCTATCAGAAAAAATAGGCAAGTAAGAGATGTACATTTGGAATAAAACTAAGGAATAAGAGACCATTTGTCCCAGTTCCTAGGGCTGGTATACATCATCTGTCCTGGGCTTTCTGAGTTCTTTTCACTTGCTGCCTGGAAGGATGGATATTTTCAGAGAGTTTGCCTCAGTGTCTGGAGTTACCCATCCAGTCATTTCAGATCAAACCAGGGCGACTTCTAAATAGGAATACAACTGCATAAACTTCTTGGAAGAGAGCAAAGTAGAGAACACAAGAAGATTGCTGTTGGTCTTCATTTTTATGCAAGCAAGAAAGAAGGGAAAGGAAAAGAGACAAGGAAAGAGATATTGATATAGTGCCTTTTCCCATGAATGCATAGGCCCAGAAGAACCTTACATCTGTAAAGGAAGACCCAAGTCATGACATCCAAGATAAAAGTATACCATACCCATGGCACTAATGACCAATAAATTGATTCTCAATCCTGACCACACACTATCACCATTACTGAAACTCTGGCAATGTGAGGGGAAATTAGGAGTTTTTCTTTATTAATACTTACCAGCATTCATGAGTTTTTCAAATATTTGAAATCTGTAAATTCTTTTTATTCATGTATTTTTTATTGATATATGATTCAAAATCTATAAATTCTTTAATAATATTATTTTCTATTATTTTCTTCCAAAGAAATTAATTTGTGCTGATTGGGTAAAACTGGTTAGTACTAAAACTGTACAAATAAGAGAAAGTGGGTAAATAACCTCTAAACTGAATGTTTGACTCCATATGCTATTGGGCAGACCTTCACTCATCCTAGCTTCAGATATCTGTAGTCAGGTTAGCTCTTGTCTCTAGATTTTGGTTTTCTCTTTTCTGCCTTGAGCTCAATCATGAAAGCAGCAACAGGTAGGTTACTATAAGCCCACTCTGATCCCTTCATTGTTCCTTAAAGCTGTCAGGTTCCTACTGTTTCTTCCCTCCTAGAATATCTGATGATATCAGCTGTGGAAAGGACATTGGACATACTCCCTGGTATGAAGGTAATTGGAAAGTACAAATTTATGTCCTGAAATTATTTATTAATCATTTAGGCAATCCTTCCTTAATAAAAATTGCTTAGACTTTGACTGTAAAGTGAAATGGATTATTTAAAGTATCTACGATAGTAGAGTTGTAATCCCTTATAGAAAATAAGGAGGAGTGTTTTGGAGGGTCTTGTTTTTATGGCGACATATATGAGAAAAAGCATTAGGAAAGAAGTTTCACAAGCCTTTTTTAATTTTAAACTTAGAAATTAAAGTACAGCATACATATAGAAAAGTAGTCTACCATCTTTTGTGTAGTTAAGTTTCTTCCCACAAGGCAAGACCAGCTAATGGAAGATTCTACCCATCTAAAAACCTGCTGTATTAGCTACATAATTTTGAGATTCTTCCATGGGAGATTTTGCTTTTGTTATAAGATCACACTATTAGCCTTATATATATAAAGGAAAAACAGCATAAATTTTAGTTCTGTGTCACTTTCTCAGTGTCATCAGCAAATATACATATGGATTCTTTATGTAAATTAGTTACCCTTAATTGAATTATGTCTCGTTAAATCACAATCATAAGTTAGAATTTTCTTCAGAAAATAAGTTCATGTGTATTGAAGGAGTACCATTGTTAACTATATATGAATCTCTGTATGATACTATTTATGTGCCATATGGTACCTCGGTTTTAATAAACTTTTGTTTTAAATTTATTTAATGCATGTTGCCTTGAGTTAAAAAAAATTAAAGTTATCTATCATGCCTTCAAAACATTGCTCCTATTTTATCATTCTGTTCAAGGTCTTCAATGATTCCCTGTTGTCTATAGGAACAAGTTCATCCTCCTTAATCTGGCATTCAGATGTCTTTACATCCTGTCCACAGTCTTATTGCCTGACTTTGCTTCTTACTATTCTTCTTACTATTTCTGTTCGTCCTCCCCTACTGCAGCAGTAGATGCTAATTTATCCTAAATGGGAACATATAAGTCAACCTTAATGAACTCCCAATGATTCGTAGTTTTTCTTTTTTTTATTTCAAATGTATGTATCAAGTCCAATAAGGCTGACATATCTTATGCTTCCTTGCTGTCCTTTCCTATCACTGTGCTTATTTTTAAAATTTTTTTGACATTTTATCATTTTTAGAATGACTTTGTTTTCATTCAATTCCTATAATACCATTATGGTTCAATTTTTTATGATGCTCTCTGAGATTCATATATTTCTTAAAGTGTTTTCATCCTTCTTAAAAATTTAGCACACTTTTTTTATTATACTAGCCAATAATATATATTGCTTTTTAAATATTAATTGTAGTTTTATATTTATATTTGATCATGTCATTTAGTTTTCCACATGTTTATGTCTTATTTCCCTTCTTAGACTACTAAAATAACGAGTGTGAAGACTGTGTCATATACAGTCCTGATACATATGTGTATGTGTGTGCATATATGTATATGATAAGGACTATGTCATATACAGTCCTGATACGTGTGCATAGACATAACTTTTATTGATTATTAATAAGTTTGGATATATTTTTTGAAACAGCTTTACAATGAGTTACATATTTGTTTTGAAACCACAAAATCAAGTGAAGCTATGCTCCGGCAAAGTGTTGTTAGTCTTCAGGATCAGCTATTTCAAAAAGAGCAAGAAAATGCTAAATTAAAAGAAAAGCTTCAGGAATCACAAGGAGCACTGTATCCTTTACCTCAACAAAGTGATTCAGAGCACTCAGAACAGGTGAGAGATGTTTTATAAATATGTTGCCCATTATAAAAATGTTGCCATATATTAAATCATCTGCAATTTACTAAAACATAAAAATTTAAATACATTTGCAAATATTAGAACGTAAGTTGTTACATATAGTTTTGTGTTGTGCTATATTTTATACTCTGTATAGTGAATATTATACAATATGATTCATATAGAAATGCATGTAGAAACAGATTATATCTGGTGTAGTTGTCGTGATGAAACAGTTTGCTAATTTATATTAAGGAAGAGAAAATTAATAGGTCATGCCCATTTTGAGACTTTTTAAATGAGATGATGGAATGGAAAGAGTATTGTATAGGAAGTCTCATAAAGTACTTGCCGAAATGCCTGGTGTATGGTACTTAATACCTTTTAGTCCCTATTCTGCCATTTCCTTGATGTGTGGTTTTAGACAGTTTAGTTGACCTTTCTACTTATTTCCTATGCTGTTAAATGAGATAGTATAACCATATGGATTAATATTCAGGTTCAAGATTCAAATAAATCTGGGATCAAATTATAGCTCTGCCTTTGAAGTTCGTGAACTTGAACAAATTTATTAAACCTTTTAGCTTATTTTCTCACAAATGTCGATATTAATGGTATCTATGTCATAGAGCTTTGAGGATTAATGAGACAATGCATGTCAAATGCAGAGCTTGGCATATAGTAAATGTTCATCAGTACCTCTTTTTAGATAATCTTCAAGGTAACTTTCAGCAGTAAATATAGATTGTAAAAAAAATCTTATTCCTATTAGTTAAGTGTTTTTAAGCACCCGGCACTTCTTTAAATTTTAGTATTTATTGATATAATTCAGAATTGGAATTAACATGAACAGGTAATCGGATGCTTGAATGTTTATTGATTGAAGAACAGTAACTTTTGAACCCTGCATATTTTCTTTTGCTAACACCTCAACCTTAACGCAGCAATTTTTAAATTTGTATCATATTGCATTTTTGGACATCAGGTGCATAGAATTGGATTAATCATAAAATTTGTATCATGACACAGTATTATTACACGCGTCGGTCTATTTTATTTAATTAGTTTGTTTATTATAATAAACACCCTTGGTTCCACCAACTAATCAAAGGACTATAACATTCCTAATGACTTATATCTACCTCTGTGCTCCTCTGTTATCTGGTACCCTGGTTCTCTCACCAGACATAATTAACCACTAAACTGTTTATTGCTTTGATTATTTTTTTAAAAAGTTTTATCACATACAAATTTATGAGAAAATAGTATATTGTCTACTTTTGTCACTAATACAAATGTATCATGTGTTATTGCTTTGGGATTTGGCAATTTTGGTTCATCATTTATGTTATTAAATTTCATCTACATTGTTTGGTATAATGGATCATTTTTTTTACTGATTTAAAATATTATATGTGACGATATCATAACTACTTGAACATTCATTTGTAGATGAGTATTGTGGACTAACACTTAAAATGAGTTATTTTATTTTATTTTTTTTGCTGCTATGAATAATGGTGCAATTGACATTTTTGTACATGATTCTTGGTATACATGTACGTGCATTTTTGTGGAATGGAAGTCCTGGATTTAAAATGTTACTTTCGCAAAATACTGATAACTTATTTTTCAAAGTGGTTTTAATCAATTTTATTCCTGCCAGCAATGTATGAGATCTGATTGATTCTCATTCTCCTGAACAATAGGTATTGTCAGACTTCTTTGTTGATGATTGAATTAATATAAAATAATTTTATTTTGATCTTCATGTGCAAATCACTGATTAAGCATATCTTCAAATGATTACTAGCCCTCCTTCAAAATGTCTATTTATGTCTTTTATCGATTCTTCTATTGGATTTTTAAAATTTATTTGTAAAAGTTTTTTTATGTTCTTGATATTAATCTCTAGTAGTTAAAGGTATGGCAAATATCTTACCTCACTGTGAATCTTTTCATTTTCATTAAGGTATCATTAGATGAACAGAAATTTTTAATTAGACAAATTAATATTTTATAGTTAATGCTTTGGTATCTTATTAAAAAAAATCCTTCTCTATCCCAAAGATAGAAATATTTGCACCTCATTTTTCCTTAAAAAGATTTAAAGCTTTGCTCATGTCATTTATATCATAATTAATTTGGAATTGTGTTTTGTGTGTGGAATAAGATAAGGATCCATTTTTATTAATTGATTTTTCTCTAAATAGTAACCAGTTTTTCCAGCTCAACCTGTTGAACGATCCCCTTTTATCCTGTTTAGCGGTGGGCTACCTGTCTCATATACTCTTGTTCAATATATTTGTGAATTTCTTTCTGGTTCTATATTCATTTCTATACAATGTCACACTGTCTTAATTAGTATAGCTTCGTAATAAGTCTTTATATTTGATAGGCTCTTACTTTCTTATCATTTTTTAAAGTGTCTTGGCTATATTGTGGACTAACACTTAAATTTAACTTCTAGGATAATTTATAAAGTTTCATGAAAAAAAGTTGAAATTTTTCATAAACAGTTTTACTGAAGTGTAACATACAAATAGTAAGGTGTACAAACCCTAAGTGTAACATTTCACAAAGTGAACACATCCATATAAATATCACTCAGATCAAGATATAGACTATTACCAGTGTCCAACAAACTTCTCTAATGTTCGTAATCTGTAGCTGCACCCACAAAGGTAACTACCAGTTTGGCTTCTGTCATCTATTTGTCTTGCTTATTTTTGAACCTTCCAGTATTTTACCTTTAAACACTGTTTTGCTCTCTTGTGTGTGTGTGTGTGTGTGTGTGTGTGTGTGTGTGTGTGTGTGTGTGTGTGTGTGTTTGGTAGTTATTCTTTATCACATTAAGGAAGGTCCCATCTATTTGCAGTTTGATGAAAGGTTTTTGTGAACAAGTTTTAGGTATATATAAAGCATCTTTTAAGATTATACTAAGGATTTTCTCATCTATTCTGTTAACATGATGAATTACACTGATTAATTTTCAATTATCAATTCAATTTTGCATTCCTGAAATAAATCTAACTTCATTGTAATGTTTTATTATTTTCATATATTGCTGAATTCAGTTTGCTAATATTTTGGTTAGGATTTTTACATCTATATTGGTGAGGGATTTTGGGCTGTAGTTTTCCTTTCTTGAATGTTTCCTGTTTGATTTTGATGTCAAAGTGATGCTGGTATCCTAATACAAATTGAAAAATTCTCTCTTTTTCACTTAACTAGGAGAATTTGTGTAAGATATATTAATTTTTGCTTAATAATAAACACCGAAAGCCTTCCTTCTTACATAAGGAACAGGTCACTTCTATTCAGTACCATACTGGAGATCTAACTAGTACAATAAGGCAAGAAACAAAATCATACCAATTAGAAACAGGGAAGTAAAACTTTACTGAATCTATGATAAAGCTCCTAGAAATAGTTAAGTAAATTTAGCAGTGTTGCAAGATACAACATCAATTTACAAAAGTCAGTTGTATTTCTAAATACTTGTAACAAATAATTAGAAATTTAAATTTAAAAAGAGTACTCTTTATAATAACATCTCAGCCTATGAAATAATTAAGGATAAATTTGAAAAAATACGCACCAGATCTATACACTGAAAAATACAAAATATAGCAGAGTGAAATTAAAAGACATACATAAATGGACAGTTATGCCAAATTCATGAATCAGAAGATGCAGTATTGTTAATGATGTTGTCTCATCAAATTGATCTATTATGTAATCTCAATTAAAATTTTAGGAGGCTGGGTATGGTTTCTTTTAGAAAAATATAAGCCAGTTCTGAAATTTATGGGGATATGCAAGGGACCTCAAAGAGCAAAATCAAGTTTCATTAAAAAAAGTTTTGGAGGACTTAAACTACCTGATTTTGAGACATATTTGTCAAGCTAAAAAAAATTAAGGTAGTGTGGTATTGGCATAATAATTACAAAATAATCAGTAGAACAGATAAGGGCCTGAAAAATAGCCACTCATATATGTCACTTGATAGTAACTTGAACTGAGGGTAGTGTAAGTCACTTTATTTTCTTTCAAAAATGCTTTGTATATCTATGTTCCATTGCTATAGAAATGTTTGTATTAGCTTGTTAATTTTACAAATAAGCATTCAGTTAGAAATATTTCTAATTTCCTTTGTAATTTTTATTTTGCTTCTTTGGTTATTTGGAAGTGTGTTGTTTACTTTTGAAATATTTGGGGTTTTTACCTCTATATTATTTTTTAATATTTTTTACAATATTTGCCTTTTTATTAAATTTATTGTGATGACATTGGTTAATAAAATTGTATAAGTTTCTAGTGTACAATTTAATAATATGTTATATGTATGTATATCTTTCCCCTTTTTCTCTGGTAACCTCTAAACTGTTATCTGTGTCTATGAATTTTTGTTTCTCTTGTTTGTTTGTTGCTTTCAGCTTTATATCCCACATATAAGTGAAATCATATGGTTATCAACCTTTTCTGTATGACTTATTTCACTTAGCGTGATAATCTCAAGATCTACCCAAGTCATCGCAGATGGCAGTATTTTCTCTTTTCTTATGGCTGATTAGTATTCCATTGTATATATGTACCACATCTTCTTTGTTCAGTCATCTGTGGAAGGGCACTTTTGTTGTTTCCATGTCTTAGCCACTGTGAATAATGCTGCAATAAACATCGGGGCACATATCTTTACGAATAAATGTTTTCAAATATTTTGGGTAGATACTCAGAAGAGAGATTGCTGGGTCATATGGGTATTCCTTTTCTTAATTTTTTTGAGGAATATCCATACTGTTTTTCATAGTGGCTGTTCCTTCTTCCTCACAACATCTCCAACACTTTATTATTACTTGTCCTGTTGATAATAGCTATTCTAACAAGTGTGATATGCTATCTTATTGTGGTTTTGATTTGCATTTCTTTAATAGCTAGTGAAGCTGAGCATCTTTTCATATGTCTACTGGCTACTTCTCTTGGGAGAAGGGTCTCTTCAAGTCCTCTGCTCATTGTTAAATTAGATTGTTTGTTTTTTGTTCTTGAGTTGTATGAGTTCTTTATATATTTTGGATATTAGGCCCTTATTAGAGACATTGTTTGCAAATTCACTTCTAATATACTTTTATTGTGGTCAGAGTAGCCCAGCTTGTGGTTTTGGTAAATGTAGTATGTGTACCTGAAAATAATTTGTATTATGCACCTATTGGGTCAAATGTTCCTTAAATATCAATATTAATTATGTCATTGTGGTTAACAGTGTTCAGATCTTTTGTCTTTAATGATTTTGTGTTTAGTTTTTTAAATCAGTTTTTCTATCAGACAGATGTTAAAATCTCCCAGTATGATTATAGATTTTTCTGTTTTTTCCTTTATTTTTAGCAATTTTTGCTTCATGTACTATAAAACTATTTTATTAGTGGCATACATATTGATAATTGTCATGTCTTTCTGATTAATCAAACTTTGTCATTATAAAATGTCTTTATTAATAATAGTAATATTCTGTTGACTTGAAGTCCAATTTTATGATATTAATATAGCCAATTAGTGTCTTTATTTTATTATTTATTTATTCATTTATTTTTCTAGGTGAGGTAATCCTTGGTTGGCCTCACAGATTGCAAGGACCTTGTCAGTTTATAATCTCTTATTTTTTTTTTTTTTAATTTTTTACGCCTGCGGCACCTGGTCTTCCTAGGTGGTCTCCCATCCACGTATTAACCAGGCCCGACCCTGCTTAGCTTCTGAAATCAGACGGGATGGGCTTGTGCAGGATAGCATGGCGGTAGACCAATTAGTGTCTTTAATGGTTACATTTTGCATATATACCTTTACCCATCCTTTTAATTTTCACCTATAAGTATTTTTAATTTTAGGTGTACATATTTAGGTCCTGTGTTTTTATTCATTGTGACAATTTCTTCCTTCTCATTGCATTATTGATCCATTTAAATTTAATTCAGTTGGCTTTAGGTGTATCATCTTACTGTTTGTTTTCTGTTTGTCCCATTTTTTGTTCCTCTGTCTCTCTTTTCCTTCCTTCCTTTGGGTTAATAGACTGTAAATTTTTAAAAACAATTTTAAAATTTCACTTTTCTTCCTTCTGAACTCCACTGTTTCTGATAAGTCAGCTGGAATTTGTTTCATTGTTAACTTAAATATGCCAGTTTTGTCTGGATTTCTCCCCTCCCCCTATTATTTTACCTTTGGTTTTAAGAATTTTAACTATGATGTTCCCAAGTATAGTTTTAATTGTAGGCGTCCTTTTTGCAGTTTGATGAGCGTCTTTATTTTTGTAATATATGTATATATATACACATATATATATTAACCAATTTGGGAAATATTTTGACATTTCCTCAACATTTTTCTGACACTTCTCTCTTTTTCTCCTTTTGAGATTCTATTTCATTTATATTAGACTTTTCAGTGTTGTCTCAAAGATTAAAAGATTTCTTCAATCTTTTATGTTCTTCAGGTTTGATAATTTCTATTAATTTTTATTCAAGTTAACTGACACTTCTGTTATCTCCAATTTGCTCTTAAGTTTCTTTCTGTGAATATTCTTCAAATATTGTATGTTGTTCATACCTTGCAACATATTTTTCTTTAGATTCTTATTATAATAGTTAAAATAGATCCTTAAAATCATTACATTTACTCAGAAGAGTAAAATTTCTCGATGAATATTCTTTTTTAATAACATTAATGATAATGTCTTATAGGGTAAAAACAGATAGGATTAATATGTAAGACAATAGTAAAAACAAGTGAGGAGCTAAGGAGTTAGAGTGTTATTAAGTTATAATAACTGTTACAATAGTTAAAATAGATCCTTAAAATCATTGCGTCTTCTTGGGTTTTGATGACTAGTGGTTTTCCTTTGCTCTTGAATATGGGTCATATATTAAAGTTTCCTCTAAGTCTAATAAATTGGGATTACATAGTGTACATAGTAACATATTTTAGAGAGACTGTTTTTGTTGTATTACTCATGTAAGTGCTGAAGTCTTCCTTCCTTCCTTCCTTCCTGCCTGCCTGCCTTTCTTTCCTTTCGTCACAATTTAACTAGGTTAGACTTGAACTTCAAGCCCTGTTTCCCTTCTGGTGAGTACACTGAAATTGCTTTTAAGTTCTTTTAACCTTATCTATATTGCTTGGAGGTTTGCCTAATGCATGTATACTTCAGTTGTCAGTCATAGTTTTGGCTCTCACCTTTCTAGAATTTTCCCTCTTTCTAGCTGCAGTGAGAGACATGAACTTTGTTCTTCAAGCCAGTTAGACTGCAAATTTCTGTGAATTTTATCCTCCTCAATTGTGTCTGTTATGGGCCTCTGTCAGGTAAAAATCTATAAATATGGGAGACTTATTTAATATTGTTTTGTTTTCTAAGTATCAATTCTTGTTCGGATTCTTTTTGCACTTGATCATTTTGTTACCTTCACCTAGCTGAGTTCATATTTTACTAAGAGTTTAAATAGTTACATGCAGGAGGCTTAATCTGATAGGATCTACTCAGCTACTATTGTAAGTGGAACTTCCCAGCCTTTGACTTTTTAAAGTGTGATTTTACTTTTTATCATTTCTAAACAATGCAAGGAACTTAACACTCTAACTCCTTAGTCTCCTCACCCGTTTTTGCTATTGCCTTACATATTAATCCTACCTTTGTTTTTACCCTATAAGACGTTATCGTTAATGTTATTAAAAAAGAATATTCATTGAGAAATTTTACTTTTCTGAGTGCTCTTTTCTGGAATTCTGTGTTTCCCTTAAGATCTTTTGCCTTTTGCATTAATTACTCTTTTAGTATTTCTTTTAGTGAGAGTCTGCTCACAATGGATTCCCTCAGTTTATATTTACTGGAGAATGTCTTTTTGCCTTCATTTCTGAGTAGTATTTTCCAAGTGGTTAGAATTACAGATTGGTAATTATTTTCTGTCATCTTTTAAAGATTATATACATTGTCTTCTCCATTTTGAATTGTGAAGTCATCTTTCTTTTCCTTGCTCTTTTGAAGGTAATGTACCCTTTCTCTGATTAATTTTTATATTTTCTCTTTATTTTTGGTTTTCAGCAGTTTTTTATATGATTTGTTTAAGTGTAGTGGTGTTTCTGTTAATTTGTGTTTTTGAGTTTATAAAGGTTTTTTTCCAGCTGTGGCTTTATGGTTTTCTTTATTCTTGAAAAATTTCTTGCTAAAAATCTCTTCAAATATGCTTCTGTACATTTTTTCTCTCCTATCCTTGGGATATTTCAGTTACACACATATTAGTCCTTTGAAGCATGTTCCATATATCTTTTGTCTCTTTTATATTTTCAAAGGTTTTTTTCTTTTTGCTTCAACCTTGATGTTTTCTTCAGTTTACTCATTCTCCTTTCTGTTGTGGGTAATCTGATGTTGTGCTCATCTACTAAATGCTTGTGTAGAATACGTATTCTACTTTTACTGGGTGGAGTATTCTAAATGTGTTAGGTGTAATCCGCTTGTAGTGATTTTTGAATCTTTTATATCCTTGCCGATTTTTGTCTAATTGTTCTATTTTTGTTTATCTATTTCTGTCTTCAATTTTGTATATTTTTGCTTAACATATTTTGGAGCTCTGCTTAGGTGCATATATATCTATAATTATATCTTCTTAAGGAATTCACTCTTTTATCATTATGAAATGTCCTCTATAGTGAGAGTTTTTCTTTTAAGTCTATTTGATCTGATTTATTTATTTTATTTAAAATTTTCTCCCAGTTTTATTGAGATATAATTAACGTATAAAACTATATTAGTTTAAGATGTACAACGTAATGATTTCACATATGTATCTATTTCAAAAAATGATTACCACGCAATAAGTTAAAATGCATTATCTCACATAGTCACAATTTTTTTTTTGATGAGAACTTTTAAGATTCACTCTTAGCAATTTTAAAGATGCAATATAGTATTTTTAACTGTATTCACCATGCTGTATGTTAACATCTGCAGAACTTTAATGATCTTATAACTGGAAATCTGTATCATTTAACCACTTTTACTTGTTTCCCCCAAGCCCCCACCACCCAGTTCCTGCACCCAACAATCTGTTCTCTGTTTCTTTGTGTTTTTTTTTTTCCCTTAGATTCCACATATAAGTGATCTCATTCAGTGTTCATCTTTCTCTGACTTATTTCACTTAGCGTAATGCCCTCAAGGTCCATCCATGTTGTGGCAAATGGCAGGATTTCCTTCTTTCATGTGATTGAATAATATTCTGTTGTGTATGTGTGCATATACCACATTTTCTTTATCCATTTATTGTCATTGGACAATTAGATTGTATCGATGTATTGACTGTTATAAATAATGCTGCAATAAACATGAAATTATAGATGTCTTTTTGAGATAGTGATTTCATTTCCTTCAGATATATACCCAGGAGTGTAATTGCTGGATTGTATGGTAGTTCTGTTTTTACCTCTGTACTCTTTTCTATAATAACTTTACTAATTTACATTCTCACCAGCAGTGCACAAGGGCTCTCTTTTCTCCATATCTCCACCATCATTTGTTATTTCTTGTCTTTTTGATAATAGCCATTCTAACAGGTGTGATGTGATCTCTCATGTGGTTTTGATTTTCATTTTCCTAATGATTAGTGATGTTGAGTGCCTTTTTGTATACCTTTTCATGTTGGCCATCTGTATGTCTTCTTTGGAAAAATGTCTCTTCCAAATCTGCTCTTTTTTTAAATCAGATTTTTTATTTTGGCTATTGAGTTGTATGAGTTCTTTATGTATTTTTAGATATTAACATCTTGTCACATATATGATTTGCACATATTTTCTCCTATTCTATAGGTTGCCTTTTCATTTTGTTGATGATTTCATTTGCTGTTCAGAAACTTTTTAGTTCAATATAGTCTCACTTGTTTATTTTTGCTTTTGTCACCTTTCTTTTGGTGTCAAATCCAAAAAATTGTTGCATAGACTGATATCAAAGATTTATCATCTATGTTCTAGGAGATTTGTAGTTTCAAGTACTATCTTTAAATCTTTAATCCATTTTGAGTTGATTTTTATGTATGGTAGAAGATAATGGTTTACTTTCTTTTACATGTGGCTGTCCAGTTTTTCCAACACCATTTACTGAAGATACTGTCCTTACCCCATTGTATGTTTTGGTTCCTTTGTTATAATTAATTGACCATATATAAATTGACAACGTTTCTAGGTAGAGTATTCTTGGTTGGCACTTTTTCACTCACCACTTTCAAAAATCATGTCACTCCCTTCTGGCCTGAAAAGTTTCTGCTGAAAAATCTGCTGATGGTCTAATGTTTTTTCCCTTATATATAACAAGTTATTTTTCTACTGCTACTTTTAAGATTCCTTGTTTTTAACTTTTCAGTATTTAATTATAATGTATCTTGGTGTGACTCTTTTTGCAATTATCTAATTTGGAACTCTCTGGGCTTGCTGGATCTAGATGTCTATTTCCTTCCCTAGGTTAGTTAAGTTTTCAGTCATTATTTCTTGAAATAAGCTTTCTGTTCTTTTCTTTCCTCTTTCTCCTTCTGGAAACACTGTAATGTGGATTTGGATAACTTAAGAGATTTTATAAGTCTCTTAAGCTATCTTTTCTCTTTTTCATTTTTTTCCTTTTGCTCCTCTGATTGGATCAACTCCACTGCCCTGCCTATGAGTTCACTTATTTTTTATTTTTCTTCATGTAGTCTGCTGTTGAACCCCTCTAGTGTGTTTTTCACTTCAATTATTGTGTTCTTCCATCTGTGATTTTTGTTTGGTACTTTTTACTATTTTCCATTTCTTTGTTAAAATTCCCACTTTGTTTATGCTTTGTTCTTATGTTAGTAAGCATCTTTATGGCCATTATTTTGAATTCTTCATCAGATAAATCATTTAACCCCTTTAATTAAGGTCTGTTCTGGGGTTTTAACTTGTCTTTTTTTGGACTATATTTCTTTGTTTTTTTACTTTTCTCGACTCTCTGTGTTAGTTTCCATGCATTTAGATAAAACAGACACCTCTCCCAGAGTTGTAGGGTGGTATCACGTACGAGATGGAAGTTACCATTCAGCCATGCACTAGCTCCTGATTTTCTCTTAAACTTTTGTGATTGTCTAGGCAAACTTCTTTGTTATTTGTGGCTCCAGTAGTTGAGGGTGTGCTAAGATCTGTCCATCTGCCATAGCGGAGATCTTAGTCAGCGTTTAAATGCAGGCTGATTGGAAGCTGATCCCTCAGATAGCAGCTTTTAAAGTATGCAAATAGACCTCTTTCAGGGAAAGATTGGTAGGTGGGCATTTTTTTCTGCTCCCTTTGCACTGAGCCCTGGAAAGATAGCCAATTAAGAACTGTTTCATTTTTCGCTACAGTTCATTGACCCATAAACACAAGCCCCACAGGCCACCAGAACCAGGCTATCACCTGATGTGTCCTCTGGGTGACAATCACAAAACCCAGAGTACCAGATATGTGTATAGCTCCTTCTGGGGATATATCACTGACCTAGAGTAAAGTAGAGGGAGAGTGCTGAGATGACGCTCACAGGCTTCCTGGTCTCTGAAGAGAACTGTGTGTTAAATTAAAAGCATGACTCTAAGACAGCATCTCTTAAGATATGCAAATAAACCTCTTTCAGGGAAAAACTGGGAGTTGGGTGTTTCTGACTGCTGCCTCAGTGCTGAGCCCTGGGGGAATAGTGGGTTGAAAATTGGTTTTCTTTGCTGCAGTCCTATTGGACTTGTGAATGAAAGCCTTGCTGACCATCAGAGCCATGTGATCAAAGGGTGTGTCCCCTGGCCTGCAGCCACAAAACCTGGGGTGCCTGACATGTCTGCAGTCTCCTTTCAGGGAGACTGGTGACCTGGAGTAGGATAGAGGAAAAGTGCAAAGATGGCACCCACTGTACTGATGACTTGTACTCACACAGCTACAGAAACCCTATCTGGCGGTAGATGTGGCTCCTGGGATCCGATGTGGGCAAAGAGGGACTAAGGCAGCTGGCGTCTTATATAGCCACAGAGACCTTGGATGTCACTGGCATAGTTCCTGGGTTTCAGTAGGAAGGGGATGGTGGTGCAGATGGAGGGACTCAGGCTGCTGATATCAACTAATGTGGAACCCTGTGGGGTGAAACCTGGTGAGATCTGCAGGGGTCCTTGATGGATATGGGAGACATTGGCTTTATCAGTGGTGAACGTTGATGAGTCTGTCTGCAGAGCAGGGCTCTGTGAACTATCCATCACTCCTGTTGCCTGTCTGCTAATAATAGCTTCCACTTTTCTTTCTTGTTCCTAGATGGCTCTATATGTCTCAGCTTTGCTGGTCTGGGTAGGGTGAAACTGAAGCAGGATCTCTGTGTAGTGCTCTCAGAGGCTATAGAAGTTGGTTGTTCACCTTGCTTTTTCTTTCCTGGTGAGGGGAACTCTTTCTAGCTGGAAAGTTCCTTCTTGGTGCTGAAAAATGCCAACTTAGGGGATGGGATGATGTGGGCAAAATAAAGTTATCTTCCTTCTTTTTTCTTAGTTTTTTTTGTTGTTTTTGCTGATACTTATGAAATGTACTCTAGTGGTGTCTCAGAGTTCTTTTGTTCACAGAGAGCTGTCAACTTGTTAATCTCTGTGGGAGACAGGGAAGCTAGGTTCTCCTGTGTTGCCTTTTTTTTTTTTTTTTTCACCAGAATTGTTGCTTCTTTTTAACAAATGCATTTTTGTGTACTAAGTTACTCATAGTATTAACCAGGTTACTCTGCTGGAGTATTAGTTTCAAGGAGAAGGAAAGTACTTAAGCCATGAAAAGCATTTGTCTTTCAGCTTGGAATTTATATGTATATTTTGCTTAGCCATATTTCTCCCACAGTTTAGCTGAGTATGTTCCTCCTCCTCTGTGGCACAGTTTGAAATGTGAAGTATTTGTTTCTAGGAATTATATGTGCCCTTTGAGCCTGTCAGATGGTTGACTTTTCTCAAAATCTACCTTGTCTTTTCTAAATCTGTATTGATTTAATTATAGAGTGCCGTTTGCTGTTCTCTTGAGTTTGATCATTAGATTCATTATGGGATAGTTAAGACAGAGATTGTTAATTATAATAAATATATGCATAAATATATAAAATGTAGTTATATGTTTTTCGTAAATATTAAGTGCAAGAATGGCATATGACATACTAGATACAGCTGTCAAGTAAATGTTTTCAGGTCTGATCATTTTAGTATTTATATTCAACTGAGGAATTTCAGGCTGAGGCAATGAAAGAAAAAACTCAAAATAATTTTCTACCCCAATCATATGTAACTTGACTTTGAAAATGAGATGAATGAATATTAGTTAGATATTATTAAGCATGTTTCCCTGAATTTTGGCATAGCTAGTGAGATGACCTTAAAATATATACATTTTACAGACTGACTAAATAATGGCTCTTCTCTTATGTGGAATACTGGTATAGATATTCAAAGATAGGAATTTTGAATTGAAAGTTGGTTTTTTATGTATTAAGGACATTCTCTTTAAAATTTCATAGCAAAATACGGTAATCATACTATTAATAAAACTATTGATATATCTAAACTTATTTTACAAATAGTTATTGATATTCTGCCATGTGTTAGGGACTGTTCTTGGTGATGGAATATCTTCAGGGAACAAGACAAGGTCTTTGCACTCAAAGAGCATACATTCAAGTCAGAGAGTCACCATCAGTAAGTGTTAATAAATAAGTGTTGCGAAGAAAAGTAATGCAGTGTGAGACAGAGCGTAATAGAGAATGGTGGTGCTATTTAATGTATGGTGGTGAGAAAAAGCTACTCTGATCAAGTGACATTTAAGAAGAAAACTGGAAGCAAACCATTTAGGTATGTAAGAGAAGACCAATACCAGCAGAAGGATCGACAAGGGCAAAGGTCATGAAGCAGGATTTTTAGCAAGGAGACCAATGGGGTAGATCCAAGAGAGCTACGGGGAGAAGAATGATAGTGACCTCAGAGAGGCAGATGAAGGGTCAGCTCTCCTAGGGCCTTGTTAAATCACCATAAGAACATAGGCTTTACTCTAAGATGGAAAACCCTTGGTGTGTTTTAATTAGAAGAATTACATGGAACCTAGTGTGTTTTAATCAGAAGGTGATAAGATCTTACTTAATGTTTTAAAATGATCATTCTGGTTGCAATGCTAAGACGAGACTGTAGGAAGGCAAAGATGGGAGCAGGGAGACAAGTTTAATAGTCCAAGTGAAACTCAATGGGTGCTTATATTTGGTTGTGAGACATAGTTTGATTTTGGAAATCATTCAAAGGTAGTGCCCACAGGTTTGAAGATGGCCTAGATGCGAAGTATGAGAATAAGGGAAGAATTAAAAATGAATCCAGGATTTCCAGGCCTAACTACCTGGATGAATGGATTTGCTATTTTCTGAGACAAGAAAGAGTACCTAGCATTTCTCCTTACAGGAAGAAGGAGGACACTGAAGTTATATAGAGAGAATTGGAAGTTTTGAATTAGAAAAATAGTAAAAGGAATTGAGAGAAATGGATGACTCAAGATTTCCACCAATTAGTAATACATTTTTATTATGTCAATATTATAACTCTTCTTCAGGATTCAGTCTAACTAGACTCACCTTTTCATCCATCAGTTCTTTCATCCATCCATCCATTCATTTATTCATGTATTATTAAGTTATATAGTCAATATTAAATTCCCACTGTGTAGATGGGTGTGCAGAGAGGAAAATAATTATTGTAGAATATGCTATAATGGAAGTATGAAAAAAGTATGAGCTTTGTGGAGAGAAGCTTTGCAGGAAGCATGTGCGTGGAGAGGAGGGGGGTTGCCAAAGCTTTCAGAGAAGGCGAAATACCTCAATTTGAAAATTATTTAGGAATGCGTAGCTTCTTTTTGGAAGTTAATTAGCATAGGCCTAGAGGTGAGAAAGTGTGTGGTACATCCTGGATATTGAGAATAGCCTGGTTAAGTGCTTCTTAGATTTTAATATGCATCCAAGTTACCTGGAATGGGAGGTTGTTAAAAAACAGATTCTGATTCAGTAGGTAGGTTGGACTGGAGTCTGAGATTCTGCATATCTTTTATGTTCTCAAATGATACTATTATTGCTGGTCCAGGGATCACCCTTTGATTAATAAGAGACTAAGAAGACAAGTGGATTATACAGTTGAGGGGAAATGGTATGAAGATTTTATTCTTTCTTCCACTTTAGAAGTCTATATCAGGACTTCTCTGTGCATGATTCTTGGTGGGGTAGGGGTGGATATTTACAGAGTAATAGATAACATAAATTCTGGAATTTGATACCCTTATCTGTTACCTTGAACAAGTTACTTAACTTGAGAGAAGTTAAGTTTCAGTTTCATCATTTGTAAAGTGAGTATTATAATAGTTCCTACCCCATTATAGTTTTATGAAGATTACATGCATTATGGGCATTTAGTTAGCTTTTAATAATATTATCTAAAAAACTTCTTAGGTCATGTTAATAAATTCAGGTTTTTTTTTCTTGTATTGGTGGTGATTTATCTTCTCTTTTTCCTGATCTCACTTATAATCAGAATTATTGGTGAGCTGACAGTCTTTGCCATAGAAAAGGGCAAAACTAATTGGTTCATATGGGATTGAAACCTGTGACCTTTGATTTCTTAGCACCCTGCTCTTAACTAGCTGAATTCTGAATGACTGCCTATACTTATTTCAGAGTGCTTGTTTATCTTTTTCATGCAGAGGTACCATTTCTTGCCTTGGAGGAATGTCTTGCAGTAGAGGACAGAGAGAAACCTAAGTCTTAAAATTACTGTATTTGTCTGTGAAGGAGATACACTCCATGTGGCTAACAGCTGACCTCAGATTGGAGTTTTGGATTTTGATCACAGGCTTGTTTATTTGTATTTCTTTTCACAGATACTTTATTCCTTCCTTTTTAAGTGGCAGATATCTGTCTTTCCGTAGGCTGTTTTCCCTTACGTTCTCACTTTCTTCTCATAAATTTTTATTACTAAATATTTGAAATCTACAAAAGAAAAAATGCACTGTCTGTGGACCCACCAGTAACTATCGCCAGTTCTTTTTTTGTTTGTTTGTTTTTCCCAAGGAGTTTATTTGGGCAGACCAGGGGACAGGGAGTCCCTGCATCTAAAAGAAGGTGTTGGGCTTCTTTGTGGTGAAGCTTGGCTTGTGCTGGCGACAAAGGACCTGGTGAGCCAGGGGGAACTTGATCTTGGAGTCATGGAACTGCTTTATGGCCGGTGGGCAGCACTTGCTGGCTGCAATCTCCTCCACCTTCATGATCTGGATTGAGTGGACACGGGCACGGTGCCAGGCCCCTATATCTCAGTAGCACTGAGTGACGGCGCCTGCAGTGGTAAGGTCACGGTATTCTGGATACATCTTGTGGGTGCCCCTTAGGGAGTCGTAGTGCAGCCAGATGCCAAAGTTCTTCACCCACGGGGGGTATTTTTCAAACACCTGCCCACAGTAGACAATTTCCCCTGAAGACTTCTTCATTATCTTCTGCTAAGACACAAAGTACCAGAAGCGAGACTTGGTGACATGGTTAGGCTTGAAGATGCGCACGCGGTAGAGGGGTGGCGTGTGGTACTTGAGGGTGAGCAGGCAGCACCTCTCCACCTTGTATTCTCGCAGCGGGCCCGAGGCCTTCATAGCTCTCCCTCTGTGTTCGCTGCCACCCACAAAAGGCTATCGCCAGTACTCTTGATGCTACCTGTATCCTCCATGATCCCATCTTACTTCCTTCCTTATTACTTAAAGGTAATAACTCCCTTGGATATTGTGTTTATTAATTTCTATTAATTCTTGCCTATTAAAACTGCTTTCTTAAATAATATATTATTTAGTATTGCTTTTATTGCAACCTTAAAATACCTTATATCTTCCGTATATATCGTGTTCTGGGACTTGTTTTTTTTTTTTTTTATTTTAACTTTACTTTTATAAGATTACTCATTGCTGTTCAGTGTAGCTATAATTCTTTTCCTGTTCTGTGCAACAGTTTATTGCATGAATAAGCTATAATTTGTTGATCTACTCTTTGCCAATGAACTTTTTTTTTTTAGCTATAGGAATTTTTACACTGTTGCTATGAACTTTCTAGTATATGTCTCCTGGCACACATATGCAAGACTTTTTCTAGGATATATTGCTAAGAGTGAAATTGCCTGTCATGAATATGCAAATATTTAGGCTTACAAGAAATGCCAAATTGTTTGCCAAAGTGAGTGTCTAACATTATAGATTAAGAAGTTACATTCTTAAAAGGGATGAAATGATATCTCATTCTGATTTCATTTTCTATTTCTTTGATTTCTAATGAATTTGAGCATCTTATTTTTGTTATGTGAAATACCTGTTTATGTCTTTTGCCCATTTTTTTTTATTAGAATGTTTGCTTTTTTGTTGAAATTCTTGATTTTGGATACTAATCATTTTTTTAATATTATTTAAAATAATGTCAGCCTCTGTATTACATAAATCCCAAATCTCTGTGGCTTAAAATAATTTATTTTTTATTTACATAACTGTCCAATACGAGTATTGGATTTTCAACTTCCAAGTGGTGATTTAGAGATCTAGGCTCCTTTTATCTTTTGGATCCACTAGCTTTAAATATGGCTCCCAAAGTTATCCTGGAATCTTCTCTACTCCAGCTAGCAAGAAGGGAATAAGGTCCTGGAGAATAACATTTAGGAAGTTTTTATGAATCAGGCTTGGAAGTGGTATATATCACTTCCACTGGCATAGTATTGGCCATGACTTAAGTATTTGGGCCATGTGCTATCTAATTGCAAAGAAGATTGGGAAATATGTGCCCCCAAATATTAGGAAGTAAGTATCCATTTCCAAAAAGAGGAAATGAGTTTAGAGATCAATCAGTGGTCTCAGCTATTGGTTATAATTGTTGCAAATATCTTCTTGCCTGTGGTTTTTCTTCTCACTTATTCTATAAGTCTCTTTTGAAAAATGAAGTGTTAATTTTAATATAGTTGAATTTCTCAATATTTTTTCTTTTTAAAAATTTTATTTTATTAGTTTCAAGTATACAATACATTGGTTACACATTTATATAGTTTATAAAATAATCCCCCTAATTATTTCTTAAACTTGGCACTTATTGCTTTGTTTAAGAAATCCTACCTTATCATGAACTCATATTTTCCTATATTTTTATCTAAAGTGTTATAGTTTTGACTTCCACATATGAGTCTTTAATCTATGTGGAATTGATTTTTGTTTGTGAAGAAAAGAATTCCATTTAATTTCTTAAAAACCTTTAGCTATTATTGTTCTTTTTCAGATGTGGTCACTTTGACTTTAAGTCTTCAAGCTTCTTACTGATTTAGCTTTTAGGCTTCTATCTCACATAAATCAAGATAAAAGGTATAATGGGCTTAGTTCTGGTGAATTCAAAGCAGATAGTGGTGGGAGGCAGTGTATTTGGGCATAGAGAGCGCTATTCGAGAGTTCTTTCCTGACATCTGTAGTTTGACGTTAGGGAAACTAGATCTTAGCCCTAGTGCTTGGCCTCGCCTTCATCCAAGAGAGTCATGTGTGTGTTTAAAGTGTATGCAAAGTGAATAGAGAATCTATTTTTTACATAATTGGAATTGCACAGTATATAAATTTGTATCCTGCTGTACAATTACCATTTCATCATAATGTAATTATACATTTGAAAACATTTTTTTGACTGCCTAAAAATCTAACAGAAATGTATCATTTTTACCTAAATATTTTTCTACTCTGGGACATTAAACTTATTTCAAATATTTTTTGTTTCCTCTGAATTTGATGCTATGATTAACATTTGTGTAACTTCATTCTCATTTCTAGTTGTTTCTGTAGAATGAACTCTTAAAAGTAAAATTCTTATGTCAAAGATTATGAACCTAAGGCTTTTGAATATAGCAAACAAAGCTACATTGCAGAAAGATCATGCCAAATTATTTTCGCACAGCGTATAAAAGTGCCCACCTTTCATAACCTTGCGAGTGTTATTGCCATTTAAAAATAGCCTTGTTAATTCATTCTTTTTGTTTTTCATCTCTGGAAACTAGCGAAGTTTTTCAGTCTTACTTTTCACTTAGTTTTCTTTTGTAAATGTTCTATCTGTTTGTATTTTTATGTTTTTCTTTGTTTCATTTATTGATATACATGACTATATACATATTAAGAAAATGAGCTCTATATAATATTATCACAGATAGTTTCAGTTTGTCTACCTTGTTAATGCTTTCTAAACCTTATAGACTCAGTTCTAAGATAATTACTGAGAACTTTTCCCTGAAGCACTTTTCTTAAGATTGAGAATGTGTACCTCTTTGTGCATTAGCAGGTATTAAGCTTTATTGTTTTCATTGTCTATTTCCTCTTTGGACTATGAGCTCCTTGAAGGCAAGAAGATTGCTGTCTTATGCTTTTATCCCCACTGTTTTTTCCAGTGATTGATGTTTTAATTTCAATAAATGCTTATTGAATGAACACATGAAAAAATGTATATCCTGGTTTCATTTTCATACCCATTTTGCCTATCCCACAGTGATCAGATTTTCTTTGACACAATTCTAGTAAGATAGGAGCTATAATGAGTCAGTTTTTATAAGGGATTATCTAGTTGTGATATGAAATTATTACATATGGACTAAACAAATTTTTTTTGTCTTTGTTTTAGCATTGCTGAGTTGATTCTGTATAACTTTCGATTGCAGCAAAAGAGAAAAAAAAATCTGGATTAGTTAGCTTCGTTTTCTTGCCAGAGCATCTAGTATTGATAGTGGCTATTAGGCATCAACTAAAGTACTTTAATTTCTCAGTTGGCAGGGAGGAGATCAGATTGCAGTACCTTATATTAGGCTTAGAATGTTATTAAGCCTTGTCATACTGTAGTTGGGATATAAGATTCCAGAGTTAATAATTGGTTTGCTTTTTATGATTTTTACTTTATTTGATATCAATCTTATACTTTCTATAGGTATCTTACTGTTACAGCATCAAAATAATTTTTCAGTGTGTTAGGACAAGGTGTCATATTTATATGTGAAGTACTTTTAAATTATGCATATCACCATCTTATTTCACACTTAACTAAATTTTAATTTATATGTATATAAATTCGTTTTGAAAAGTTGATTTATTTGACAGCATTATTTTAAATGAAAATTCCTTTGTAATTTATTGCTTGATTTAATTATACTCACCTAGTTTATATTTTTAATTTATTGTATAAGTAGACATGGCCAGAG
>NW_006441071.1:3056461-3103961 GCF_000325575.1 Pteropus alecto | reverse complement strand
GATAATGTTGTCATCTACTGGATGTCACTGTAAGCCAATAAATCAGCCATTTATAACTCATTCAGCGTTAAGATTTATATGGTATATGGAAGTGGTTAAATTTATGAAATTAAATTTTTCCCTTTCATTTTGTTCAAAATTTGGCTGTATCACACAAGTGTTTACATACTAAAGGAAACTTTAATTGATTGGTTATAGTACTAAATTTTGATAAAATGTGATATTAGGATGGTGTTTATGACAGGAGATGGTGATAATTTAAATTTTATAAATGTAAATTTTATTATATTTTGTGATATTTAAATGCAGTCTGAGGGTATTTGGGTTAAAAGTGAGTGTATGGAAGAAATGAAAATATTTATATATTTTTAAAGAGCGATATGACTAGATATTTAATTGATATGAGACATTTAATTGATATTAGACATTTATTACTCAATTCAGTAGTCTTTCTAAAAGGGAGGTGTGAGTTTAAGCTGGTATATATAGTTCCATTTGTGAACCTTGTGATTATAGACTATTTTGATATATAATATCATGCTGATTTGATATTATTTTTCTTTTTTTAAAAAGAGTATATGATTATTTTTAAAACCATCTATTTTCAGGTTATGGATGATTCATCGATTGTTTGTTTTATAAATTGACAATATATTTCTCCTTTTCTAAAATCAATTTTAAATAAAATGTCAAGTTTTGGCAGAGATTCAGGCATTTCATAAAAAGGAAATTATATATATATACTCCATAATAAAATATATGTATATTTTTACTTTTTTTTTGCCCTCTGTCTTCTTCCAAGAGGACTTCAGTTGATTTTTCAGAGAACAGTTATTCAAGATCTCAATTTCTCTGATGCATATCAGATGTATGTGTTAGATATTTTATATACACAAACATTTCAGATTTTAAACACATATGTATGTTTAATGTATACTTAATTTTCAGTGAGATTATTTTTGGAGAACAGTTTTTTTGCTGAGGTGTCATGTCCTTTTTAAATATTTTTATTTTGCAATAAACTGTATTGTGTATGTGTTGACGGGTCTGGAATTTATAAATTTTTTAAATATATGAGATAATATATGTGAAATGTTTACCTAGAGCTGAGAATTCAATGGTTTTTCATTAAGTGCTAATTATTATTATTTTAATATAGTAGGAAACATTCATATATTTAATGAAAACTTACTAATAAGACAAAGCAATTGAAATTACAATTCTGTGCAACTGTTATAGCTGTGAAAAAAATTTCTGTTTATTAGGCAATATTCCCTCAGCCTCCACTGTAATAATGCCATACAATGTTGCTTGAATTTAATGCAACATGACTAGATATTATATATATATATATACTCTTAATAGTAATTGGCATGTCTTGTAGGTCTTTGCTTTTCATCACTTTGAATATTTTGTGCCAGTCCTTTCTGGCTGCAAAATTTCATGTTGAGAAATCAGCTGACAATCTTATAGGAGCTCCCTTGCAAGTAACTAAGTGCTTTTCTATATATATATATACTCTTAATAGTAATTGGCATGTCACTTAAAGTCTTCCCCTATTCCCTCCCCTTCTACTCTATATCTTCGATGGGATTTTTTGATCAAAAGTACCTCTGTACATCAATGGGAAAAAGAAGTTATATATTAATAATGGTCAGTTTAAAAAGATTAGTTCCAATTGGAGGCATTTGGACACATACTCCACTGATCATTTTGTATCAGATTTACTATGATCTAGCACCATACTATCTTCCAAGACTATAAACTGAAAAGGTGCACAAGGATTTTTTTATATTAGAGGAAAAAGTGTATTTATAAAATACTCTTAGCAAGAAAAGTGAACTTTTCAAAGATTTTAGGATTTTAAGGGCAATAGATAGAATAAACTTCCACAGACAGGGAGATTAGTTGTCTTGATTTTCCTAAGCCTGTAAAACACCACTTAAAAGAGGATAAGTAGGATATATGACGATATACATGCATCCTTGTATATGTCGTTATACATAATATATATAGTAAGTTAAAAAGCAGCTTAGTTGAGTATGTGTGAAAGGGGTACAAAGGAGTAACTTTACAGTGGAGTAATCTGACAAACATTTTAGCTTGGTGATTAAGGTCAACATCAAGAGTCAAATCATGTTGTTAGTATGTTTCCTTGATATGATATGATAAAAATGGTATTTCTGTGATTTTCCTCCCCAAAACACATAAGCCCAGTCTAATCATGAGAAAAACATAGACAAATTCCAACAGTGGAGGCATCCTACAATATACCTGAATAGTACGCCTCAAAATTGTCACTTTTGTCGAAAATAAGAAAACTACTGAGAAACTGTCAAAGCCAAGAGTTGTTGACATGACAGCTAAATGTAATGTGGTATCGTGGATCGAATCTTGGAACTGAAAAGGATATTAGGTAAAAACTATGGATGTTTGAATAAAGTGTCGACTTCAGTTAAAAATAATGTATGAATATTGGTTCATTAATTGTAAAAAATGTACCATATTAATTTTAGATTTGCATAATAGGGGAAATTGGGTGGGTGGAAGTGAGAAATATAAGAGAACTCTCCATGGTACCTCCTCAGTTTTTCTGTAAGTATGACACACTTTGAAAAAAATAAGGTCTATTAATAAAAAGCAGATTAAAGGGCAGAATTACAATGATTTTCCTTTTTTTTTAAGTCCAGATAATGTATCTGAAACTTATTATTAGTGAACTCTGAGAGATGGAATTGTAGAGAGACTTTGATTTATATTTCCATTATCTATACTAATTTTTATATTGAACTTTAATTTCTTTTATTTGCAGAAATATGTTACATTTAAAAAATCATTTAGTGACATATTCATTGTAAAAAGTTAAGGAAATACAGATAAGTATGAAGAAAATAATTCACATGTAATCCTTCCACTCAGAAATACCACTATAACATTTAGATTTTTTCCTGTGGCAAAATATATTTCTATATGCTATACTATATTCTTTTGTAACTTGCTTTTCTCACTTAACAGTTTATCATGTATATCTTTCTGTATCAACCCTCAGCATGATTAAAATGCTAAGTCAAAGGCTTGATACATTTTCATGTGCTTTGATGCATATTTCAAAATTTCCCTAGGAAATTTGTAGCCGCTTATTATACTCCCTCTACCAAGTTCTCAAAATACAGGAGTCATAGACTGAGTCCAGCCAGTATTTTAAAATTAGATTTCCTGTAGAAATCTGTATTTCTCGCTTCTTTCGAAAAGTCAGTAGTTCTGGCAGTAGTCGTGCATTCCTCTATGAAAAGAATTGACTGGAGCTGTGTAACTGCTGCCACAAATACCTTCCCACTCACTCAAAGTGAGGCTGTGTCCATTTGACATTTTATTTCACTTATGCTTTTAAAAATGGTCATATTGAGAGAAATGTGAAAGATTTCTTGTGCATGTATCTCTAGCAAAAATGATAAAAAGACCACATTTACAAAAAGTAGGAGCATGTGTAAGTTTCCTTGTAGAGAAGTGAATATCTTTGTGTTTAATATGTATAGAGCGTCTTTGTTGAACAAATTCTAAAGCAGTAATTTTAAAATATACTAAACACAACCCATTTTACTTATTTTTTAATATTATCTTCCTGACTCCTATATGAATTTGTGTTAATCACTAACCTGCATAGTATTTTTTTTTTTAATTTGAATTTGTTATCGGTTACTGAGGTCTTTTGAAGGAATGCTGCCTAAATATTAAATCTTTTACTATTATAGTGACAGTATCCACTGTTGGAGCATTTATAATGTCTTTATGAATATTTAGATTATTTTATCATTGCAGCTTCTTGACCGGATATTCATGTTTTTCGTTCTTACTATTGCATTGTAATCCAATGATGACAGAAAACTCACTTATTAAAGAACTCAGGGCTGCTTATTGGATATACCATTAAACTAAAGTTATGATTTTCCTGTTTCATATTAAATTTTTGTTTGACCTTGAACAATTTATTTAAAATTTCTTTGGCAAATGATGGGATGTTTTACATATTCTTCATAATTTTATTTAATGAAACCTGGACAGGGGCAGTTAGTCTTTAAAAATTGTTTAGATTGGCAGCCCTATCACAGGATATATTTTTAAACATAAATTTGCTTACAAAATAGGAAGAAAATATAAAAAATCAAAGCTATACAGTGATTAAAAGGAGGAAGAAAGAATAGGGCAAAATCCTTTAATAGAGTTTGGAAGAAAAGTGCTCGAAGTATTTTAATTTGATGTTCAAAGCAATGTAATGGAATAAGTTTTTACTATATTGCAAGTGTGGTAACAGTACAATATTAACAATACTCTGAGGAAAATATTTATTAGTATGAGAAATAATGGTTGGGAAACCAGGTGATTTATATATGAGGAAAGTATGTTAGTATAAGTCAGAGATGATCCTTCATAAAAATTACAGACTGGAATTAGGAAAATTTTGGCTATCTCCTAAAAAAGGTAGTCAAACCAGAAAAGGAAAATATTTCCCATTGTTGTGTCGGTTCAGAAAAGTTAAACATATATATTTTTCTCATAGTTTGTAAGACTATCATTTAGGAAGTATGGGCTTTCTACATTTTAAATGAAACTTTTCAGGGCTACTAGACAGGGGCAGTTAGTCTTTGAAAATTGTTTCATACTGATACTAGATTCATACTGATAATATTAGAATCATAAGAATTTACTTTATTTGCTGGAAATCAACAAAAATTGTTACCACTATGCTTTAGAGATTGCTTTTTTTTCCCATTGTTGTGTCGGTTCAGAAAAGTTAAACATATATATTTTTCTCATAGTTTGTAAGACTATCATTTAGGAAGTATGGGCTTTCTACATTTTAAATGAAACTTTTCAGGGCTACTAGATTCATACTGATAATATTAGAATCATAAGAATTTACTTTATTTGCTGGAAATCAACAAAAATTGTTACCACTATTCTTTAGAGATTTTGCTTTTTTTTTTTTTTTTTTTGTAAATGAAATGGTTAATTTGAAATAGTATATATACATGGATTTTAATTCTGTCAAGTTGGTAGTATAATTTTGCAGAATGCTAATTTTCATGAGCAGGTTTCCTACAAGCTTATTTTCCTGTGATTTCTGTTGTTAAAATGCAGTGCTTACTGTTAGCAATTTATCTGACATAGGAATACGTTTCAAGAGAGAATACTGTGAACTGTATTGACTTTTTAAAATATCAGAGTTCTTTGAGTTGTTGTTTTTAAATTGTGATACATTAAAAGCTAATTAGACATATAGTGCTATTGGTTTCCTTTCCTCAGGTTTATATTCAGAGAGGCATTACATAACTCTTGATCAGATGATGGATTGAATATTTTCTAAGGAAATACATTTGCGTGTAATCATAAATTTGAAATAATTAATTTATAGGTCAGTGTGTGTATTATGCAACCATGCTCTAATTTTTTTCTCTTGAAAATCTGAATGACAGTATTATTCATGAAAATATTTATACAGATTCTTGGTTATTTATTGAAAAATGCCATTCTATTAGGATGATGTAGGTTTAGCTAATGCTGATTTACAACTTATTATTGAAATGAAGTTTTCTTTCTCTGAATACTTATGACATATAATGTAATATTCTATAGAGATATTTGCATATGTATGTAAATAATATAAGGAAAATGTATTTGAATGTATACTTTTTTTAATAGGTGTCTCAGCGGCCATCTTTATCAAGCTTAGAAACCTTAATGATCTCACAGAAGTCCGAAATTGAGTATTTACAGGAGAAACTGAAAACAGCAAATGAAAAACTGTCAGAGAACAGATCTACCAACAAGGTTTTCTCAGAAAAGAGCATCTTGACAAGTGCTGAAGGGAAACAAAAGGTAGGGATATTTTGTCATTTTGTGAATTTGTCAGGATGAGGCTGGCAAGGCAAGCAATAAAGTTAAAAACGAACAGCAGCATTTACTTTTCTGCTTTTATTTCTGGAAGCTTTAAAAAATATCATGTGCCAAATGTTCAATAAAATAATTGTTGGGAGTAAAGAGTTTTCCTTTTATAAAAGACTGAATAATATATTCCTGATTTAATTAATGAAATATATTAATGGTATTATATACCTGTTTTGCAGTAAATTAACATTCTTATATTAAAAAGTTTTGGAAAGTATCTTTCATCTATCTAACCTATAGATAAACTAATATAAGTAAAAAATTTTAATTGATATTAGTCGTTAACTCAATATTCTTATTTTAATTAGAAGAAAAATGTATCTTAATGTTTTTCATTCAGACATGATATTTTAATACTACCCATGTGGAATATAAACTATTAAATAGAATTTAACATTAATATGTATATTTATATATTTTCAGATTTAAAGGCATAGCTATAGTGAAAAATGAGCAAATTTTTTGTAGTATGTTTCCTGTTTATTAATGTCTCAGCTTTTATAATATTATAAAATGTTATGCCACAAAAAAGTCTATGAACATTAACTAATATAAAAGTTTCATAATATCACCTTATAAATATCTTATTTCTAGGTAAATTGAAATTTCCCTGTAAGTAAAGAGTTTTAGATATATTTTCTCACACTTGTTACTTCAGCAGTAGAAAATAATGTTTTTAAGAGTAGAAAACCGTGTTTTCAAGATAATTGTTTTTGGGTCTTTCCTTTTTTTCCTGAGTAGAATGAACTATTTTAGTAAAGAAAGCATTTAAAATTAAACCCATGTTTCTGTGGTGCTTTTATTTACTGCCTCTGGTATTAGTAATTTTCAGAAAAATGAGCTGTATGTATGTATATATTTAAACATAAATGCATGAAATGTTTCTTGCCATTTTGGAGTAGTTTCACATCACTGAGCTTTATTTAAATGAAATAAAACATTCCTAAAATTGAGAGAAAACCTTATAGGGCCTAATTTGGTTGCTTACTGTATTGCTGAAGTTTAAAAATATACTGCTTTGATGTTTCATTGCTTTTAACAAAAGTCAAAAAAACAGGAGGGATATTTTGAACAAAATTCTTGCTTTTTCATAAGGACATGCAGTAAGTATGAACAATATGTTGCCCAGCTTAATAGTTGCTTTCACATATTCCTTCTCCAGATTGGTATATGAAGCTGTACATAATATAAACACACATTCTTGTCTCTAGTTAGCCACATTATAGTTAATGACCATATGGTCATTATGGTATAAGATCTACTGTCTGTTGTATTTATATTCCTCAAGCATATTGTTCCTTCAACTTCACAGTGTGTTAAACTATTTCAAAGGGAAAAAAATCCTTTCCCTCTTGTTTCTCGTTGTCCTATCAAGTGTAACCTTGGACCCTTATAGAGCAATTAGACCAGCCTCTATCCCCTCCTTTGTAATGAGGTTTCTTGCATTTCTGAGTCTATAACCCTTTAGTCTTCCCTAATGGGACATCATTATTCTGAAAGAAACAATGTAAATGTAAATGAATATTCTCATTAACGAGTCACAGAGAAACCTTTAGCGGTAGCACTGTGGTAATTCCGCTTGTTATTTCTCTGGTATTCCATGCAGGATTTTTTTATAATTCATTATTAGTATTCAAAATTACTTGTTCTTTAATTTTGCATGTCTTTCATAATCCAGTGTTCCAACTAGTTCAACCATGTCCTTGTTTTATTCTCAAGGAACCACCTGTAAAACGTTCAAGGTCTTTGTCCCCAAAGAGCTCTTTCACAGACACAGAGGAGCTAAAGAAGTTGAAAAAAGCTGAAAGAAAGATTGAAAACTTAGAGAAGGCACTACAACTAAAGGTGAACATTAAATCATTTCTTTAGTAATAACCTTGCATAGGTAAAAATATACCAAAGTAAACATTCATTTTACAAATGACTGCTTATCATTTATCTTTCCTGATTTTAATTATATGTATAAAAATGTATGATTGGTTGATATTGTTTTAAGATTTCTGAGGATCATAAAGTAATACATTTTTGCTTCTTGAAAACTATTTACCCCTTTAAAATTATTTGGGAATATTTTGGATTAATATTGGAAATTTCATACTGTTTCTCAGAGACAAAAAATAGAACTATAGCAAGTGAAAGAGAATTTTTTATACACATAATAAATATATAAAAAGACAAGCAAGTTAAAAACTATACTAACCTAGCTCAAGTCACTTAAAATTGTCCTTTTTAGCAAAATTACATACTTAAAATGGCAAATATATATACATTATTATTTTTATTTTAATTGAATTTGCCTCAGAATACATGACATTTGAATCAGCATTCTCCCATTGTTTAAGAAGCATAGACTTTTTTGGCCAGTCTTTGAGAGTTTATACTTTCAAAGTCATAATCTGAATTCTCTTTCGCAAAAGTTAGTTTTGCATATCAAACCGATTTTATGTTACCATATTGAGGGCTTTTATTTTTTCTGTGAATTTAATATGTTAATCTGTCATTCTTCATTCACAAATACCCAAAGGCCTGTACTATTTGAGATTTAACCATTTAATTGAATCTCAAATAATTTTATGACATTCTATGACAAGCCCAATTTACACATGATTAGAATCTAATGCATTAATGCTCATATTCTTTGTCATATAATATAGATTATTCTTAGAGAGAAAAAGGTTTGATTTACATTATGTGTGCCCTAGAACCAAATATGGTTTAGAGATATAGTTAACTATAAGCTACAATTAATATTTTTTTCTTTTCACTAAATATTAAGTGTTAATTTATATTTATTCAGAATTAAACTATTAGTTCTAAAAAAAGAAAATTATCATCTATTGTTTCTATTAAAAATGAAATTATCAGATGACCTCAACTTGCTAGCAGTTAGCCTACTTGAAATTTATACACTTGGAGTTATTTGTTCATTTATTTGTTTACTCCATAATTTATTGAGCAATGCAATTAGCCAAGCGTTATACTAGTCCCTTGTACAATAGGAGAAAAGATGAGTTTCTATCGTTTAAGACCCTTTCTCTAGTTAAGAAGATGTATTAGTGTACATTGGGGTACATACGGGATATTATGGGCATGTTTAGGAAGCTAGTCTATCATCCTCCTTTTGCATAGTTCCTGAAATTCACATACCAAAACTTCTATTCTGTATTAATCTTGGTTCTCCTAGTAACAGAAGCAATCAGCTATAACCCTTTAATCTTTCCTAATGAGACATTATTATTCTGAAATATATATGTATATATTATATATAATATGCATACATATATATACTTACATACATATAACACACACATATATATTTCAGAATATATATGTATATATGCATATGTACATGCATATATAACCCATATATAATACATATTATATATAACATACACATATATATTCAGAATACATATATTTAGAATATATATAAAGAGAAAGAGAGAGAAAGACAGAGAGAGACAGAGAGAGAGAGATTGAGAGATTGGGATTGTTTTACTATAAGGAATTGACTCATGCCATTATGGACTCTGAGAAGTCCAAGATCTGCAGTCTTTAGGCTGGAGATGCAGGAGGGCCAATGGTAAAGGTCCAGTCTGAATTCCAAAGCATGAGAACCAGGAGAGCTGATGGTGTAAGTTCTAGTCCCAAACCAAGTATGAGTGTGAAGGCAGGAGACCTACGTCCAAGCTCAGGGACAGTCAGGCAGAAAGAAAGAATTTTTTCTCATGCAGCTTTTTATTCTATTTAAGTCTTCAGTGGATTGGATGAAGCCCTTCACTTCACATTGGGGAGCACAAACTGCTTTTTCAGTCTGCTAGTTTACAGATACACCCAGAAATAATGATAAACCGAATATTGGGCCAGTCAAGTTGACACATAAAATTACCCATCACGTATCCCATTTAGTAGTAGAGGATTTACACTCATTTGCACCCAGAGTCTGTGAGTCTTTGATAATCTCTTGTTTTTGGCAGGTAGGAGTAGAGCCATTTTCAGACGTTTTTAGATCTAGTCTCTTTCACCTCTTGAATTTCTTATTTCAGAGTCTCAGAAGCATTATACTAATTTATTTGCCTCATTCCTTTTACCTAACAAAAGCTCTTGCATGAGGCCTCAAGTTTATTTTCAGAGTAAAATTCTTTTTATATAATCTTTTTTCATTTCTATTCTTATGAACTCAAAAGTAGAATTGCAAATATGATTTTTGGAAAGTCAGTTGACACAACTTTCCTATTTTCTAATGTTTTAGTCATTTAGACTTATTTGCACACAGAAATTAGAGCCTCTAGTTTAGCTAGTTTAATTGCAAAATACATAGAAGTTACTCACTAAATGTTTTATTGAATGATCTAATAAATGGATGTAATTCAGTCCCTGCCTATGGGATATTTTTGTGTGGCCCCTTAGGAAAATGTAATAATTAATGAAATTAAAAGTATTTTTAAGTCCTTACACTTGGTTTTGTCATAAGAACTTTGGGGCTAATATTTTCCAAATGAAGTACTGTAGTTTCGACTTAGGCAAAGTAGTACTTAAAAAATTGTAGTACAAACTACAGTTAACTTATATTTGTTAGAATATTGTAAAAAAGTATTTTGATTTTTTTTTAAACATGTCTTTTGAGATATCCAACTTTTGACTAAAGACTTCAGCCAACATCTGTTCATGCAGTAAAATAGAGAAAAACATTTTTCTTTAAACTATATATAATTATCTATCTTATATTTATATTTATGTAAAATTTTACTATCTATTTCTAAAATAGGTTGAAAGAAGAGTTGTCTCAGATTAACTTAACCCATGTTTTACAGTTGGATATCAGCATTATAGAGCATAAATCAATGATGAAACTTTATTTAAAAATAATTATTATTATAAATTATTTCTATTAAATTGATTTATCAAATAACCTCCAGTTTGGTTTTATTTTTAATAGTTTAAGTTTTAATAATTTAATAAGAATTATGTATAGAGTTATGTATAGTGAATTATAAAGCATATAAAATTAAAACTTAAAGATTATCTATAAACTATTTTCTTATAATCCCTACTTAATGGAAGGAGCCAATTATTTAAATACAATAGGAAAGCCAAACTATTCTCTAATTTTGAATATATTACACTAAAGTTTTAGGAATTAGAAGTGGCCACATCAAGTGCTTTGATTAAGTAATATGCCTACTACAGAGCCTGGCATGTCATAAGTGAAATGCAGCAGTTCCCAACCTTTTTGGCACCAGGGACCAATATTCCTTTGAGAATCTAATGCCTGATCTGAGGTGGAGCTGAAGCGGTGATGCTAGCACTGGGGAGCAGCTGCAAATACAGATGAAATTTTGTTTGCTTGCCCGCCAGTCACCTCCTGCTGTGTGGCCAGGTCCCTAACAGGCCACAGACCATAGGAGTCCGCAACCTAGAGTTGGGTGCCTTAGAAATATAGGACTCAGAAAATTTGTATTGAGTTTTAATCTATAGCATAATATAGTTGATTAAGGAAAACAGTGGGTATACATTCAGTGATTAATGGTAGCTGAGGCAGAACAGAAAAATGCTAAAATAATAACAGTACTAACAATAAGAAACTCAATTCATTCCATTAATTCAACAGAAGATTATTGTGAAAGATAATAGAAAAAAATTTGCTATCCCATTCTATTAATTTTTACCTTTTGGACAATCTTTTAGGTTCTGTTTACTCAGAGTTTCTAGGAACTCTAAAACAGACTTTTAATGATTCAAAACCACTGAATTTATATGTAATAATTTTTAAGGAATTCATTGTAAAATATCAGTTTATGGGGAAGGATTTGATTCAATGAAGAATGGTTACAAGAGGCTATTTTTGAAATTTTAACTAAGTAAAATAAGTTTATTTTAAAATTATGTTTTGTCATGAATCTTTTCTAATATCTGTAAATTTCTTATAATTGTTTTATTAATTAATTTATAATACATCTTGTTTAAATTCCTAATAACCATTCTTAAGGAATCCTAATAAACATAAGTAACTTATGTTTATTTATGAGATGACATCAACATTAAATACTAGTCTTCTATTTGGCTAATTTGAATTATTCATTTATTTCCCATACTTAAGATTAGAAAGCTTATTGTTCAAAGAAGTGAAATGATATTTGGATTTTTTTAACAACAGTATGGGAAACTCAAGGTCATTCTTTATTTCCTAGAAGAAGAGATATAAATAGCTTCAATTCTGAAAATAGAGCTACTAAAACACACTGAATTTAAGTAACTATGTCAAAGTAAAACTTAGTAACATTGAGTTGCGGGACTTGATCTCTTATTGGCACTTAACACCCTGCATGTAATAGGCTCTTAATATATGGTTCTTCTATTGGAATGAACAAAATTGAATTCAGTATCCTGAATTTTTAACCATGGTATTAAACCATGTTACTTTTTTAGCAAGTTTTCAGTGATTGTGATTTGTCTTCTGAAATTCTTTAGGATAACATTTATTCTGATTGCCCCTGTCAAATGATGTCATTCTCATGCTTTTTTATCAAGTACTTCCATTCCATATGACATACAGATCACTTGGTGTGCACAGGGCTCAAATCCTTCCTAATAACTATTTAAGAGAATTAAGTCATCCTATTAGACATATATTTAAAGTAGACAAAATACCCATACTGTTGAGACAGGTAGAATTGCAATACAATAATGCAAACTCTGTGAAGTATTACCTCACTGTTGATATGAGAGATAGATGGTCAAGGAAACAGTGAATTTGGCTTGTAAACAATAAGGGCATCAGTGTTAATACGTGGGAAGAGAGGAGGGAAGGAAGCTGACTTGCTCTGTGCCTCTATAAGGCAAGGACAGTACATATACGTTAGCTCATTTAATTTAGTCATCATAATTTAAATCTCTGTGTCCTTTTTTTATATTTTACAGAAAAAGAAATTGAATTAATTTAAATACTGTTAAGATTATGCAGCTAACAGGAGAATGCTTAAAGAATGGGATTCAGATCTTTCTGACTGCCATGTGCCTACTCAGCTCACTTCGCTATACTATTAGAGAGTACCTGTTTTCCCCACTAAATAAAATACAAATTCCTTCATACAGAAATATGAAAAAGTTTAAAAAACAAATTTGAAATTCTCAAAGGTAAAAAACTCAAGAAGTTACTTATTTAACTTTGAGAAACACAATTCGTAAGTAATATAATATATCCTCTCAACTTAAAATTTGGCCTTTGTAAGTTCATTTTGTGGTCGTATCTAAAAATTAAGATTTATCTCATGTGCTCTATTTAAAACATTCAGAAGTCACTATAATTGTTTAACTTAGTAATATTTGGACTGTCTATATCCCATTACTTCTTTAAGAGTACTAAGCCTGGCTGTCCCATTTCAGTTCTTCATGGTACAACCCAAAAAGGCTTAAAGTATGCTATTCTTAACAGGTCCAAGCTGATTTTCTTCTTCCTATGTAATCCTTATGCCTTATAACAAACTAATCATAAATACATGGGCGAAGAATTGGTCTTCCTACTCACATATACAAATTATATATGTACTTATAACTAACAAAATAATCATGCTTTATGTATGGACAAATCCTTGTAGCTCATAAATATTTGTATGTATACTAATTAATAACAGGGAAAGGAAAGTAATTTGATAGCAAAAATTTGAAATTACTTAAGCAGCTTTAAAGAAAATGCAGTGAGTCAATTGAATTTATCAAGGAAAACTATTCTGTGACGTTAGGAACTTTTCCTTTTCTTTTTAAATTAAATAAGTTTTATAAATTCATTCATATTTACATTCTATTTTCTTCCAAATTTCATATTTAGATGAGTAACCTTTATTTGTAACATAACATTAATGCTTTCTTCAAACTTGTATACTTGCTTTTTTGTGTTCTACAGAGCCAAGAAAATGATGAGCTAAGAGATGCCCATGAAAAACGCAAGGAAAGGCTACAGATGTTACAGACCAACTACAGAGCAGTAAAAGAGCAATTAAAACAGTGGGAAGAAGGCAATGGCACGTGAGTTACATAGCTCATAAAGGCATTCTCCTAAATATTAAATGGAATGAAGTAGCATCATATAGGTGTTTTAATGGCTTTTGTTTGATTTTAAATAAATTATTTGGTAGTCAAATCTTTATTGTGAATTTTTAGAGAGAATATAATAAATGAAAACAGAAAGATGCTAGCAGTAACTATAGATTTTCCTCTCATTTGCAGAAATCATTAGCATAGGTAATTATAAATTCTCGTATACATTTTTATATCAGTAGAGTAGCTTTATAAAAGTATATAACTTAAAGCAAAAATAGTTAACAGTCACCTGATTGGAAATCTACTTTGGATAAATACTGGTGTTATAATTTTTATAACTCAAAAACTAAGTTTTAATTGAAAGACAAGAGAAATATGAAATTCACATAACATAGTTAGATATCTTAAAAATATTTCAACCTAGTATGCAATTTGAAAATCTTTACTATCCACCAGTTTATTCTGCAGCTTGTCTGCATGAATTGGCGGTCTCAGTTCAATTGCTTTTGAACAGGTGTTCAGATCTTGGTTAGTTGTAAGTGGCTCCCCTGTTAACAGTATCAGCAGAGGGCAAAGGACTGAATGAGTACAGAAAATCTACCACCCTCTTATCTTTTGAGATGGATCCTTTAGGGCAGTGTTGATGATACACCTTGGTCTGTTCTATAGAGGAATACTGTTTCTAAATTGGCCAGTACAGCACTTTTATAAAATAAAAATGAAGAGTGTGTTTTATGTACAGAGAATGAAAACATAAAGGGCATTTGGCATGTTTTGTAGGTAATTGTCACATCTAATTTTTTTCACTGAAGATTGGAAAATGTTTCATATCACTTGTCAGTAAAGCAGTGATAAAACAATTTGTCCTGTATTTAGACTGTACTCACCTAACTTTTTAGTATTCACTAGAACTGTGAAAACTACTTTCTGATGTATTCACTGCTGATAGCTTGTTTTAATATAGCACAAATATACCACATTCATATTAGTTGGTAGCAAATTCTAGATGAGTTGGTTGCTTATAGTCTTTTTTAGAAACCATGACAGTCCTATACTGTATGATTTAATATTAGTAGAATGAATGAGAGAAATGGAATATCATGTATCTGCTTAAGCTTGCCTTCCATAGTAGCAGCTTAGCTTTTTAGGAAATTATAAGATTTTAAATTCTATGTACTTAAGTTTTAGGAAATTCATTCCATAAGTAATGATCTTAAATTAGAAATTTGGGCATAGATATTTTTTAATTTTAGGGAATCTGTGAACGAATTTTTATTATACTTCGAACATATTAAGGAAGAAAGCAACTTCATTTTAAATATAGGACTGAAATCAGAAAAATAAAGAGAGCAGATCCCCAACAACTTCGACAAGAAGATTCTGATGCTGTATGGAATGAACTGGCCTATTTCAGAAGGGAAAACCAGGAGCTAATGATTCAGAAGTGAGTTTCTTTTTTAACAATATGGACTTAGATAAACATTTGGGAGAAATTTTTTGTGGCTTAAAGGCCATGAGAGAAATATCTTATAAAATTTGGAAATGAAATAATCTTTTCTTTTTTGCCAATAAAATTAAAAGAAAAAAGGACTAGCTTTTTAAAATATATATTTATAATGCAATAACAAGTTGCACATTTGCTAGCTCTAGCTGAAACTGTATAATATGATCTAGGGATTGTGTTAATTAATGTGGCTCTCATCTGTTGGAGGTGTCGTTCTTCATTAGCTTGTATTTTAGACACTGCCGTGCTTCATTTTTGGAATGAGGTGGAGAGGGGATAACCTAGCCAGCCATCCTTGTTTGATCTCCTAGATACATACGCAATGCAGAATGCCTGAGCTCTCTTGGTTCCCTGCCCTGTCCTGCTAATCCCAGCTGAGCTCATTATGGTGTAGCCTTGCTGCTACTCTTGGAGCCAGAGCTGTCCAAGCTAATTACTGGTAGCAGCAGAACTGCCTGTTAAGGGTCTGGTATGGATCTGCTAACATGGTCCTTGGTAGTGACCTGCAAAAGACACGAGGGAATTGCTTGCTTTCTAGCTGTGCACTGCCTGTCCTTTGGGCTTAATGCTGATCCCTCTGCATAGGTCTTTTAGCTGCCCTAAGTATAAAACTTGATGAAGGATACCCATATTTTAGAAAACATACAGTTTGCTTCCTTGATCTTATAATTTACGGGCTATTATATTTAGCTGGCTAAAAAGCAAGCACTTTTTTTGAAACAAATAGGAGATAGACCAACATAATTAGCCTCTTTTTCTACTTAACTATTTCTTCATTTAGAGTTAATTTTTGACACTCATACCATGTAATTTTTTGAAAGGCCGGATATCTTTTACTTATTAGAATTTAGTATTATGTGGTATAATGTAATTAAATATCATTAAATTTTCTTAGTTATAAATCAAAATTATATTCTACATGCTATATGATAACACATGTAACTTTAGAGTACCACCTTTTGCATGCAATGATAAACTTTTGAGGAAATGATCATGTTAATTTTCCTCTTAAAGTGTACTACACTCTATTAGTGGTAAATGTTTGATACTGGTAATAAACTCTCATATCTTGAAAATTATTTTATGGATTTGTCCCAGAAGTATTCCCTGATAATTTTAATAGCTTTATTGAGATATAAGTCATAAGCCATATAATTCACCATATAAAGTGAACAATTCAATAGCTTTCAGTATATTTGAAGAGTTGTGCATTTTCAGAACATTTTCATCAAAACCTCTCACACCTAACACCAATTAACTGCACCTTCCAATCCTTCCACCTACCATTTTCAGCCCTAGGTAACTACTAATTTACTTTCCGTGTCCATAGATTTGCCTATTCTAGACATTTCATTTAAATGGAATTATACAATATGTGTTCCTTTGTGACTAGCTTCTTTCAATTGGCATAATGTTTTCATAAGGTTTATCCATGTTGTAGTATATATCAATACTTTAATAATCTTTAACATTCTTTTTATCTACATAAACAAAAGTTAATTTTGGACAAAATGAGTTAGGCGAGGAGAACTAATCTAATTGCAATGTCTAATTTATGCAAAAAAATATCAAGAAGAGATTAGCTAAGTGGAGATTTTTTAAATTCATTAATGAAATTGAACTAAAGAAAAATTATAACTCCTTTTAAGAGAGTTAGGGAACCGTTAGAATCCTGGTCTGTTTACTCGGCTGTGTGTATACATGTACTTTAAATTAAATGCTAAGAGCCATTACTAAAGATGTGGAACTCCCTGCCCCTCTGAAATCTGTTTAAATTTATTAATGTGATAGCCATTTGTAAAGATAATTCTTAATTCAGTTAAAGTAGTGAAGTTTGGGTAAATAACCTTAAAGAATGCTAAATAATTGATATAAACTTTAAACCATATAATAATATTTTTGGAGGGAGAGCTATTTTGTGAAACATTTATCAGTTAACAGCTGTGTTTGAGCTACTGTGTGACAGGCAATCTACTAGGTGAATTAAATGAGAACATCAGACTTTCTACTCTAGGAAGCTTCCTTGGAATTGTGTTCTGTATTAAATGTTCTAATGAAATATGTTAAAAATAGAAATAAAAATATCATGGGGAAACAATAAGACTTACAAAATATCAATCTTTTATTCATTGAGGTTTGTTTATTAATGACAGATTTTTTACTTTAAAAAATTTATGTCTAACGGCCATGCCACCTTGAACAAGCCCTATCCCATCTGATCTCGGAAGCTAAGCAGGGTCGGGCCTGGTTAGTACTTGAATGGGAGACCACTTAGGAAGACCAGGTGCTGTAGATGTAAAAAATAAAAGATAAAGGACTGGTGCTGTAAGCATAAAAAATTTAAAAAAGGGATTGTAAGCCGACAAGTTCCTTGCAATCTGTGAGGTCAACCAAGGGTTGCCTTGCCTAAAAAAAAAAAAAAATTATATATAGTACATTGAGTTTTTAGCATACAGTTTTATGAGTTATAACACATACAGTGTTACATCTATATCTCTATTCTCTATTTATCATCTATCACCTATCTAGTACAATAGTTTAAAGTCACTACTGCCACTATCAAGATATAAATTAGTTCCATTAACTCAAAACATTCTCTTGTTCTGCCCCTTTATAGTCAAATCCTCTACCATCCCTAATACTTGCCAGTCACTGATTATTCTTTCTTGCTATAGCTTTGCCTTTTTTTCAGAATGTCATATGCATGAGATCATACAAGCTTTAACTTTTCGAGATTGGTTTCTTTTACTCAGCAAAATGCCTTTGAGATTTATTGTGTTGATTCATTCAATTTGTTCCTTTTAATTGCTAAGTGGTATTCTGTTGTATCAATGTGCCACAGTTTGTTTATTCATCCCTGAAGAACTTTTGCGCCTTTGTTTTTTTTGCAATTATGAATAGAACTGCTGTATGCAGTTTTTGTATGAGCGTAACTTTTTGATTTTTTAAGGTAAATACCTAGGAGTTGCATTACTACGTCGTATGTATAACTCTGTGAGAAGCTCCCAAAGTGTTTTCCAGAGTGGATTTAGTATTTTTCCTTCCCACCAGGATTGCATGTGAGTCAAGTTGCTCCACATCCTTGGCATCACTTAGCGTTGTCATTTTTTTAGACCATTTTAGTAGGTGTGCATTGCTATCTCATTGTGATATTAATTTGCATTTCCCTAAGGTGAATGGTATCAATAATTTTTTACATGCTTATTTGCTGTCTTTATATCTTCTTTGATGAATGTCTTCAAATCGTTTGCCCATTAAAATAATTGATTGGTTAGTAAACCAATTAAACAATAATTGTTCTCTATAAAATCTTTATACAAGTTCTTAATCCAATGTGCGATTTGCAAATATTTTCTTTCACTCTATAGATTACCTTTTTATTCTCTTAACAATGTCTTTTGCATGGCAAAAGTTTTAATTTTGAAGTCCAATTTATTTTTTTATCTTCTAATAACGATCTTCCAGATCTGAGATCACAAGTATTTTATTCCATGTTTTCTTCTAAAAATTTTATATTTAGCTCTGTGATTCATGTCGAGCTAATAGTTGTGCAAGTTATGAGTTAAAGGTTGAAGTTTATGTCTTTTGCAAATTTATGTTCAATAGTATCAACATCATTTTTGAAAAGACTTCTTTCTCCAATAAATTCCCTTTGTAACTGTCAAATATATCAACTGACTATATTTCTGTGGGTCTATTTCAAGACTTTATTTTCTTCCATTAATCTGAATACCTAAGCTTTTGTGAACACCACACTGTTTTAATTACTATAGCTTTCTAAGAAGTCTTAAACTTAGTGTGAGTCAAACAGCTTTATTCTTTTTCAAAATCGTTATGGCTTTTCTAGTCCTTTGCTTTTTCATGTAAGTCTTAGCTACAAAAAAAGATAAAAAAAAATATAGCTACAGCTACCAAAGTCATGTAGAAATCTTGATTGAAATTGTGTTAAGTCTATAGATCAGTTTGGAGAAAACTGACACATTAACTATGTTAAGTCTTCTATTCCATGAATATGGCATGTCTCTTAATTAATTAATTAATTAATATTTAATTTTTAATTTTTTTTCAGGCGAGGCAACCCTTGGTTGACCTCATAGATTGCAAGGACCTTGTCAACTTACAATCCCTTATTTTTTATTTTTTTATTTTTTACGCCTACAGTACCTGGTCTTCCTAGGTGGTCTCTCATCCAAGTACTAACCAGGCCCGACCCTGCTTAGCTTCTGAGATCAGACGGTATTGGGCTTATTCAGGGTAGCATGGCTGTAGACCTCTTAATTTATTGATATTTCTTTTATCAGTGTTTTAGTTTTAGCATGCAGATTCTATATGTCTAATCTTTTTGTTAGATTTGTGCCAAAGTATTTAAATTTTAGAGCTATTATAATGGTATTGTATATTTAATTTTGGTTTTAATTATATATTGCGAGTGTATAGAAATAAGTTACATTTTTCCATGCTGACATTATATCTTACATTATTGATATTTTAGGGCTAAGTCTGCCATGTTATTATTTATTTTGTTTGTTTCCTCTGTTTCCCTTTGCCTTCCTTCCTGTGTGTTACTTGAATTTCTTTTTTAGAATTACCTCTTAATTTCTCTATAGTGTTTTGGAGTATATCTTTTTGAATTAGTTTTTTCGTGTTTACTCTAAGGGCTATATGTATATAACTTATGACAGTCTACTGGTATCAGCATTTTACCACTTTCAGAGGAATGTAGAAACCTTACTACTATATATGTCCCTTTATACTCCCCCCTTTATTATATAACTGTCATAAATATTTTCTCTAAATACATTTAAAAACTCATTAGATATTGTTATAATTTTTGCTTCAATTGTCAAACATAATTTTAAAACTTTGAAAGAGGGATAGCCTATAGTTTTACTGATAAATATATTAGAGATATTTTTATTCTTTCCTTCTGACCTTTTATTCTTTACTTCTGACCTTCCAAATTTTCTTTTACCATTTTTTTTTCTGTTTGAAAAATTTACCTTTAGACCTTTTTTTAGGGTAGGTTGGCCAGCAACAAATTCTCTTAAGTTTTCTTCTTTCTATAATGTCTTCATTTTGCCTTCATTCCTGAAGGATATTTTCACTGGATAGAGAATTCTGGGTTAGCAATTTTTGTTGTTAGCACTTTGAAAATTCGCCACTTCCTTCTGGTCTCCATGATTACTGATGGAAATTATACTGCTATTTGAATCATTGTTCTTCTAAAGGTAATGCATCATACTCTCTAGCTGCTTTTAATCATTTTTCCTTTTTCTTTTCACATGTTTGATTGTGATATGTCTTGGCATGGATTTCTTTGGGTTTATCCTGTTTGGATTTCTTTGGGTTTATCCTGTTTGGAATTCTATAAGTTTGAATCTGTAGATTTGTACTTTTGTCAGATTTGGAAAATTTTGGTCATTATTTCTTCAAATACTTTTCTCAGCCCCATATTTTTCTCTCCTTCTGGGACTCTATTCTTATGAATATTAGATCATTTAATATTGTCCTACAGGTCCCTGAGGCTCTGTTCACTTTATTTTTCATATTTTATCTCTCTTATTCAAATTGGGTAATTTCTATTATCTGTTTTCAAGATCACTGGTTCTTTCCTCTTAAATCGTCATTACTGCTATTGAGCCTATGCAGTGTGATTTTTATTTTGGTTTTATAATTTTCAATTCTAAGATTTACATTTGATTTTTCTTTATATCTCTTATTTATTTGCTGAGATTCTTTTATTTGTTTCAACATCATTCATAATTGTTCATTGGAACATTTTAATCATGGCTACTTTAAAATCCTGTCAAGTAATTTTAACTTATGCATTATCTTGGTGGCGGCATTTCTTAATTATGATTTCTCCTTCAAGTTGGGATTTTCTTTGTTCTTGGTATGATGAGTGATTTTCAGTTGCCTACTAGACATTTGGAGTATTGTTTCGAGACTCTTGGTCTTATTTAAATCTTTTATATTAACAGACCTCTGATGATATCATGTCTGAGAGAGAGGGTCACATCATTACTGCCAGGAAGGCGTGGGATTCTTAGCTCCTAACTTCTTCCCTGCTGACATTGCATTAAAGGTGGTGCAAAGGAGTGCTTCATTACCACTTGATTTTGGTGGAAGTCCAGGCTTCTCACTTGGCCTTCATTGACAGTGAGAGCAAGGCTGTTTCCTTTTTTTTTTCTCCAGTGGTGGTTATCATCAACGAGATTCTGTCCTGCTAGTCTGCCCCATTCCCAGTTCTTTGGCTAGAGAGAGAAGACAAGACTGTTCTTGAGACTTTTTTGTTTGTGTCCATTGGCATTTCTGGGTTGTAGGTTTCTTCAGTACCTAGTTTGAGATATTTAAGAGGAAAGAAAAAGCTAGGGAACCTATCACCATGAGTTGTTACTTTAGTGTTGTTCCTCTACTCGAAAAATCCTGATCCTATTTTTTTTCTTCTCCCTGCCTTTCAGAGTCTTACGTTTGTTTTATATATTATATTTCAGAGTTTTTATATTTAATTAGTAGGAGGAATAGGGATAAATACATCTATTCCTTCTTGTCAGGAATCAGAAATTTCAGCTTGTTTTTCTGTGGACTAGGAAGTCTTATTTTTGTGTCATACATTAATTAGGATCTAGTTTAATACTTAGCCCTGACATTTTAAGGAGTAAAATTTACCTCTATTTATGCAAGAATAACTATATTTTAAAATTAAAGCTAGAACACATAAAAAAGATGTACTACTAAAAATACTTTTAAACTAAATTTGAAAAGTACTTCCAAATCTAATCTTAAAAGTTGAATGAACTTTTCAAGATCCTAATAAAAATGGTATGTGGCAACTCTAAGTTTATAAAATATGATTAAAAAAATGATCCTACCATGTTATAGTGTATCTACCATTGAGTATGGTCAGAAGTATTTGTTGCTGCTATAGTTTGAGGACTTAAGAGAGTTGCATGGAATAGAGTTCCTATAATAATTCATTTAGGTTTATAAAATATATCTAATTATTATATCATAATGATAGTTTAACAAAAAGACCAAGAACGTAACAATCTTCAATGAACTGATAAATTGGCTTATTCCTTCAATATTCATTTAACACATATTTATGTATTTATTCATCTACTTATTTAGTCAATATTTAAACAATATAATTTAGAGCCAGGCACTAAGTTAGGGACTGAATATACAGAGATGTACTGAAGAGTCATAATTTTAAACAATAATGTTTATTTTAGGGGTACCTTCCATGTACTGGCGAGGTAAAACCACTCTTTGGGATGCTAGATAAAAGAGGCAAGGAAAACTTTCAGAAATGCTAGTAGGCTCACTCAGCTTTTTCATTTAGTTGAGGATGTTGCCTTACTGACACTAAATTAGATTTGTGAACTAACAAAGTCATGTTAACATTCTCCTAAACAAAAACATTACTGTAAAAACATTTCTTTTTTTCTTTTTCTTTTCTTTTTTTCTTTTAAGCAAGGTAACCCTTGGTTGACCTCACAGATTGCAAGGATCTTGTCAGCTTACAATCTCTAATTTTTTTTTTCCTTTTTACACCTACAGCACCTAGTCTCCCTGAGTGGTCTCCCATCCAAGTACTAACCAGGCCTGACCCTGCTTAGCTTCCGAGATCAGATGAGATTGTACTTGTTCAGGGTAGCATGGCTATAGACTATAAAAGCATTTCTGTACGTTCTTTCTGACTAATGGTATAAAACTATAAAAAGGGTGCCATAGAGTATCAAGCAATCAAGCATTTCTTATACAGCATCCGGCATGTCCTTGCTAGGAACCCTAGAAGAGAAAGGAAATTATGCTGATATTTATTATATGTTTTCTATATCCTTGGCTAAATAAACCAAGAGCTTGCATTGGGTAGGTAATTTTGGTCTTCTTATCCTAATTTATAACCTATATAAAATTTTGCACCTGGACACTCTGCTAAGGCGCAGAGAAACAAAGAGAAATCATATGCCACCCTTTTCATTAGGACCTCGCAACACAGCAGGAAAAACAGGCAAAAGTGTAGTAAGATCAATAGTAAGGGAATAGTAGCGGCATAAAGTAGGGAAAATGGCATTATGATTGTTCATTTGCTCAAAACAGAAACCTAAGGGGTTATAACAGATTTTTCCTCTATCTGACCTTCTAACAGTCTACACCAAGTCTTAATGATTCTACATCACAATTATCTCTAGAATAGGTCTGTTTCTTTCTTATTATCAGTGCCCTTATCCAAATTACCACATCGTCCCTCGCCAACTAGAATAAACTTGTAAACACCTCCCTACATCCACTATTATCCCCTTGGATCCACTTTTCCCCAGTGCTGCAGTGATCTTCTAAAATACAAAACTGAGCATATCTCTCCCCTGTTGAAATGGAATTATCTTTCCATTGCTCTTAAAATCTAAATTTTTTATATAACACACTTGAATATCTTACCATTTCTGCTTCACTTTTGTTTCTTAACTGAAAATAAGTATGAGAATGGAAAATATTCACAAAAATTACTGATGTTTTTCCTACTTGATGCTGAGAATCCTGGTTAATGAATTTGTCAATGAAGGCAGTTAGAGTTGGGGTCAGTGGTTAAGGGTTTAGAATTCATAATTAAAAACTTCAATTTTATTTTGTAGAAGTAAGGAATTTTAGCCCATATATCATAACTAGTTAAAGTCTTCTTTATTTCAATGATCTTTGATAATTTTTCTTTAATGGTAAAATGTAAACAAATTATATAAATCAATGGCATAGCTCAGAATATAGTACTTGCTTCTCTTTTGGGTTAAATGTTAAATATATATAGGCCATAATTTCAAAGACTATTTTATAAAATTCAATAATAATTGCTTAAGGAACTAAAATAAAAATATTATGGTAGAAAAGTTCAGCTGTATTTTTACTTCTTCAAAGCAAGACTCCCTATCTTCTTAAGCAAGAATTTTTTTCATATATAAAAGTGAAAATTTTAGGAACTGCATTTCTCCAACATGCGTTGGAAATAAAATTTTTAGGAAAAAAATGTCTGCTAATCCTGAATATTTTGAAAATAAATGTATTTTTGATAACAACAATGTACAAATTACATAATAGTTTTATTTTAAAGCATACAATTCAGTAGCATTTAGTGCATTTATGGTGTTGGGTAGCCATGATCTTTATCTAATCCAAAGCATTTTTATCAGCCCCAGAAGAGACTCCATACCTAATAAGAAATTATTCCCCATCTCCCCATTTCTCTTTTCTACCAGCAACTTGGAACCACTAATCTGCTCTCTCCCCTACAGATTTACCTGTTCTGAATATTTCATATAAACAGAATCATACAAAATGTGACCTTTTATGTCTGGCTTCTTTCACTTAGTGTAATATTTTCAAGCTTCATCCATATTGTAGTATGTATCAGTACTTCATTCCTTTTTGCGGCTGAATAGCATTGTGTGTATTACCACAATTTATGTATTCATTGATGGACATTTGGGTTTCTTCTACTTTTTGGCCATTGTAAATTGTGCTACTATATGAACAATTGTGTATAAGCACTTGTTTGAGCAGAATTTCTGAGTTATATGGTCTATGTTTAACTTTTTGAGGAACTGCCATAGTGTCTGTATCATTTTACATTCCCACCAGCAATCTACAAAAGAAAGGTTCTACTTTCCCCACATCCTTGTCAACAATTGTTATTATTATTATTTTTTCTTTCCTTCTCTTTCTCTCTCTCTTCTTTTTTGATTTGCATATTCTTTTTATTAGGCATTTGTAAATATTTTCTCCCATTCTGTAGGTTGTCTCTTTTCATGATAGAGTCCTTGGATGTACAAAAGTTTTTAATTTCGGTGAAATCTAATTTATATATTTTTTCTTTTATTGTTTATGCTTTTGGTGTCACATCTATATAGCCATTGCCAAGTCCAAGGTCATAAAGATTTACCCCCATGTTTTCTTCTGTTTTATAGTTTTAGCTCATGTTTAGATCTTGGGTTCATTTTTAGTTATTTTTTTGTATGCTGTGAAGTAGGTCAACTTTATTCTTTTGCATGTGAATATCCAGTTATTCCAGATATTATTTTTTATAACTTTGACAGTCTATATGGTCTACATGTAAGAGTTAATGAGATGAATTAATAAGATGAAAATTTAAAGATGTTTGTCCTTGAGAAATCAGTACAACATGGAACTTATAGCACATGCTATAAGCCCAAGTGCAAAGGAGAATTTAAGTTCTGGGATATTAATGTAATCAGGAGTTGCACAAGTTATCAAGGTCCATTGAAAGGCAATGGATTTCAAGGCTATGTGACAACAGGTTTTGAATCTCAGTTACTTTATGATTGAGAACCAGGGACAAATTATTCATCTAGTAAGATTAGAGCTTTCATAAGTAAACTCATCTATTAAGTGTTCCTCAGTAGGAGTGAGAAGTTTCAGAACAAGATTAGCATAAAACCTAATTCATTGCTGATTTAGAGCCCCAAAGCCTAGGGTCCCTTATATCCCTCTTTTCTGTCTCTAGAATTCTTCAGAACATGATGAACTTAAGAACCGTAGATAGGCATTAAGAATTCATTCAAGGTACTATTAACATACTGAGGCCTGGAAGCAAGTAAACATTATAGCTAAGTAAATGCTATATGTTAAAAAGCCTTTTAAATTATGGAGATTTAAAATATTAGTTACATATAACTAAATCTGTGGGACTCTGTATTGTTTGTGCTTTCATTCACTAATTCAATAACTATGCTGGGTATTGGAAGTAAAATATCTAGCAAAACACATATGGCTCCAGGCTTCACAGGGCTTCAGGTTACTTGAGAACACAAATAATAATCAATAAGCATACAAATATATAATTACAAAATTTGATTAATATGAAGATAAAACTCTTCCATGCCTTTCCATGTTTGTGTTTCCCTCATTCTTTCCATTCCATTCCCCGCCTCCATCTTTCCTGCTATTCTATCCGACTAAAATATAGAAATGGTTTATACTTTTGTTTGCTGTATAATCAATCTAAATTGTTGGAGATGTGTTTTTTATCGTGGTAAAATATACATAACCTAAAATTTCCCATTGTAACCATTTTTAGTTGTACAGTTCAGTGCCATTAAATATATTCACATGGTTTTACTACTGGTAAAACAATCAGTTACTACCATCAGTCTCCAGAACATTTTCATCTTCTCAAATTGAAACCATTAATAGTAACTTCTCATTCTCTTTTCTCTCAGCCTTTGTCTCTTTCTCCTTTCTGTGTCTATGAATATGCCTTTTCTAGGTACCTAATATAAGTGGAATCATACAATAGTTTTCTTTTTGTGTCTGGTTTATTTCATTTGTCATAATATTTTCAAGGTTTTTCTGTGTTATAGCATGTGCTAGAATTTTTTTCCTTTTTAAGATGGAACAATTTTACACTGTATATAAAAACCACATTTTGTTTATCCATTTATCTATTGTTTGATATTTGGGTTGTTTCCACATTTGAGCTATTATACTTATGTTGTATTGTCATTGTACTTTGCTGTATGGTTAACAAGATTGTGAGCTAAGAAAAAGAACATTTTGTATCCATTGGCAGATATTTTATTGGAATAAATGGAAAAAATATTTTGAAGTTTTATTTTTTAACTCTTGAGATTAACTTGATGTTGCTACCTTAAATTGCTTTTTGTTACATTTAAAACTATATATATATATGTATACACATATATATGTATGTATATATATACAAATATATAGTATTTATTTTTGATGTCATATGTCTTAGTCTGTTCAGGATACTATAATAAAATAGCACAGACTGGATAACTTATGAACAACAGAAATTTATTTCTCACAGTTCTGAATGCTGGAATTCTGAGATTAGGGTGCCCTCATGATCAGGTGAGGGCCTTATTCCAGCTTGCAGATTTCTTGTCTTATCCTCACATGACCAACGAGGCAACAGAGCTCTCTGGGGTCTCTTATAAGGACACTAATCCTATTCATGATGGCTCCACTGTCATAAGCTAAGCACCTCTGAAAAGTTCCACCTCCTTTCTTTGGGGCTTAGAATTTCAACAAGAATTATAGGGGCATATAAACATTTAGATCCTAGCATCATACATATAGTATTATTAATTTAATTGCTGCCTTCATTTGTTTTCATACATCTGTGGCACTATATGTATATGTTTTAAATTGCTTAACGGATAACATAGTATTTACTTAAGGAATTACATAGTAAATTTTAAGTATTGAATAATCCTCTGATTTTTCTTTAAAACGTTAGCAGAGTTACTTTCTTGTATTTAGTGTGTTTTGTAACACCAAATAACTCAGTCTATCTTAACGCATTTTTTCTTTAGAGAAAATAATTTTATCAAGGATGTTGAGTTTGAACTTCTGAATTGAATGCTAATGACCACATATAAATATAAAAATTTATTTTGAATGATATAGGCAACTAATACAAAGTATTTATTTATTCTAAAAACTACTTCAGATTTCAGAATAGTTTGTTTTCAGTGTAGATCAGTTGCTTCTTAATGTTCATAAGAAATATACTATCATATATTATCAATGTAGAAATGTAGGCAAAATTATCTTCAAATATAAAAAAGCATTTAATTTGGGGATATCTTTTCTCAATATTTGTAATTCCATCTATAGAATATATAAATGTGTGAGAGAAAAATTTTACTAAAATAGATTCTTAGAAATATTTTAAATAAAGTGAACTAAGACATATTAATAAGAATATTGTGGTATTTTTGTAATAGTGAAGAATTAGAAACAATCTAAATGACCATTAGTAGTTGATGTAAGTCCAGTGTGGTATATTAATATAATGAGATACTATATATGGTATTTAACATGAATAAATTAGACCTACATTTATCAAAATGGAAATGCTTTAAAAATAAAAGTTGAGTTAAAGGAAGGAAGTTGAATTATGGTATGCACGCTATAACATATTCTGGAAAAATATAGTATTTTTAATCATAGAACTACTGTATTTTGTAGATATATATATGTGTGCACATACATGCACACATATTCACAAAAATATAATTATATGTAGCTATACAAACATGTATAGTATTAAAACATGAAACAGAAATATACATACAAAATTAAAGATACTGATAATTTCTGGAGAGGGAAGAAAATGTAATATTATATGGGGTACTACTTACAGATCATTTTATTTATTTTTTCACAAAAATAAAAGTTATGAATGTTAGTGTTTTTAACTCTAGATGGTTGGTATATTAATGTCGCTTATACTATTCTCCATACTTTTTTTAATGTTGAAACATTTTGGGTTTTTTTGTAAGTATGTACTCAAAGACCCAGTAATTACACTTCTAGTTAAAAACACTAAAGCGATCTTGCATATAGGCACATATACAAGGATGTTCACTATAGCATTGTTTTTAATTATGAAAAACTGGAAACAACCAAAATATTAGATGATATAACTGTATGCTTAAAGTCCTAAGAACTTCAATTTTTAAAAAACAATTATAATTAGTAGAATATTTTATGTTATACTGTACACAAAAGTCAATTGTAGATGGGCTACAGACCTAAATGTGAAGGATAAAGTAGTAAAACTTTTAGAGGGAAACAAAGAACATCTTTTTGTTTTTACAGTAGGCAAGGGTTTCTTAAACCGGATTTAAAGAGGACTAAATATAAATTAAAAATTGACAAACTGCACTATATTAAAATCAAGAACTTCTGTTCACTGAAAGATACTATTAAGTAAATTAAAAGGTAACTTTCAGAGTGAAAAAAGACATTGCAGTACATATGTCCAGCAAAGGACTAGCATTCAGAATATATGAAGAATTCCTATGAATAAACAAGAAAAGGACATGCAACCCAATAGAAACATGAGTAAAATGCTTAAACAGATATTTCACAGAAGAGCACATCCAAATGTCCAATACATATAATTAAAAAGTGGGCAGCTTGATTTGTCTTCTTTTTCTGTGTGTTTTTTTTTAAGTTGGAAGCTTAAATCATTGTAGATCCTTCTTCTTTTCTAATATAAGAATATAATGCTGTAGATGTCCATATAAGCACTGCTTTAGTACCTCACAAATTTTGAAATGTTGTGTTTTAATTTTTTGCAAGTTCAAAATATTTTCTAATTTCTCTTGGAGCCTTCATTGAGAAAAAAAAGTACTTAAAACTAGGTTCTTTAATTTCAAACATTTGGAAAATTTCCAGACAGCTTTCTGGTAATGATTTCTAATTTAATGATACTGTGGTCGTAGAAGATACTCTGCATGATTTAGATATTTTAAATTTTACTGAGCATTGTTTATGATCCAGCCCATGGTTTTATCTTGGTAAAAATTCCATAGCACTTGAAAAGAATGTGCATCTTGTCGTTATTGGGTGGAGTGTTTTATAAATGTCTGTTATGTCAAATATTTTCATAGCACATTTCAAATATTCCGTGTTCTTACTGATCTCTACCCACTTTTTCCATTGATTACTGAGAGAGGTATGTTAAAAAAAAAAACTCAGTTTGAACATTTTCAGTTTTGTTTTTTTTTAACACCTTGTTAGTACAGGTTTAGAGTATCCTTTACCAGAGGCTTGCTTATCTTTCTTTACTCATTAGAATGACCCTTTTGAGTTCTTTGTTGAATACCCCTTGTGTACAACAAAGATTCTCCTCTTTAGCTGGTCACAATTCAAATGTCTCCCAGAACCGTGTGAGGTCTTGGAATAGTTTCCTTTATAGCTCTGGTTTGTAGAGCTTAGTTTGACTCAAGAACAAAGTGGCCCCTAATATTTGTAAATATGTCTTATTAGAAGTAGGGATTGTGTGAGTTCTTCCTAAAAAGAACAAGCTGTAAGTGTAAATACCTTTAAAGAAGAAAGAAATAAAATTTCCAACAACTGTAGCCTTGTGTTCTACTGGGTTAGTGATTTGAGAGCCAAAGAAATGGAAGTTGAGATGAGCTACGTCTGTTTTTTCTTTGTGGGGCCATTCTGAAATTCTTTAGTTAATTGATTTTTCTTTGCTAGCTGATTGATTTTAAAATTGTCTTTTTTTCTCTGGTGTCCTGAAGTTTTCCTATGTTTCTAAGTGTGAGTATAGTTTTACTTATTCTGTTTGAAATTTTTGATAACTTTCCTAATCTGTTAACTCATACTTTTCATCAGTCTTCAATCTTTAGTAATTGTATTTTAAATATTCTCTTCCTCCTCCCAGCCCCACCAAATTTTCTCAATTCCGTACTCAATTCTAATAGAATAATTTCTATTAGATGCTTTCTGGGCTTCTTATTCCATTCTAATTCATATATTGTTACTATTTTTCTTCTCTTTATTTCTTTGTGTTGTCTTTCATTTTACCAATTTTCAAAAACTTTGTCTATGTGTTAATTAACCCATCTATTGAGTTTTAAATTTCAATTATTAATTTATTATTAATTTTAGTTATTTTATTTAGCATTTTTATATGTTATTTGGTTGTCTTATTTGTCTTCACTTGTTTCATAAATCCCTGTTCTTTTAAATGTGTTTATCACCTCTTTTTCTTTCTTTTTCAATATTTAAAAAACTCTAATTTAATAAAAATTCATTTTGAATTGTTCTGTTACCTTGTGCATTCTCCCATTCTAGGAGTAGTAATACGTAGACTGTCATTTATAGCTTTGAACTTATTTATATGTTTATTCTTCTCTGCAAACTCGACTTCTTTGAGAATGATTTTCGGTGGTGGTATTTCTCCTTTCTTTTAGTTGTGGAAGCTTCTCTTTAGTGGATAAGTATGTCTTCCTGAATTTATCAGTGTACACTGGCAGTAAACCAGGTTTTGCAATATTATCGATTTGTTAGGTCTCTGCAAATATATATGGCTCGATTTTGAAACCAGGCTTAGGATTCTGATTTCACATGGTTGATTTTTATCCTACCCTCAGATTGGGGCAGGAAATCTCTTTTTAATAGAATTTTAATCAGATAAGCTCTGATATTTGGGTTTTCATTTAGCAATTTTTTGTCTCCTAGCTTTATGCAGTTAGCCCAACTTTGTCTGTTAGCCATGAAGGGCCTTGAGCATAAACTTCTATCCATACTCAGATCTCAAGGTCTGAGGTCTCCATGGACAGTACTTGATCCAGGTCTTTTGCCACTGTAGCTCAATTCCATTTTACTAGTAAAGATTCTTTATCTTTACTTGGCATCTAGAAATTTACTATCTTTGCTTTCAGTGCTATGTATTACATTTTTTTATTATTGTTCTACATAGCATATCTGTGTGTATTATTGTTCTGCATAGCACATCTGTGTGTCATATAGTCTGTGTTTAAAGTATTTAGCATGTTTATTTAGATAAAGTTAAAAATCACTTAAAATATTTTACTCTTCAAATCCTTATTAAAATTCAGTTTTAATTGTTAGGATTTATTAATATATTTTTCCTTTTATTTTACAACTGTCTAATTCATATGTTTTTAAATAACCTTGCTACCTGTGTTTGTTTGCTACATCATTTCTTAAAATAATTATTTATTGCTTTAACTTTCATAGGATGAATCTTCAAGAAGAATTGGATAAACTTAAAGTGCATATATCTATTGATAAAGCAACAATACAAGAATTGAATACATGTATAGCAGAGAAAAGAGAAGGTAAATTATTTGTAAGAATAAATATTTAATGCAGACATTTTTTAATTATCTAGTTCTTGATATTTTATTTTAATTCCTTCTAAGAGTCTTGCCTTTGTTCTCCCTCTTTCCACTACTTTACTCATTGATATCTCATTAACATTTTCACCTGTTGTGAGAAAATCAAATAGAACACCAGAAAGTCAGCTTTATAATTTATTAAAAATTCTAGAAAGCTGTTTCATAAGAAAAGGTAATTTATTTTTATTATTCATTGATGAAGTTTTACTAGTTATGTTTGTTTAAAGTTTTATAGATATTATAGAGTTATTGAGCTCAATGTCAATAATGCATTTATATTTTTGTTTGACATACATTTTTCTGGAAAAATCATTTAGTTTTCATTGATTGTCCTAAAATCAGAATCTTAGAATTAGAAGGAAACTTGGGGATCTATAAACCTGCAACCTGCCTGACCAGTAGCCTAAAAATGTTCAGTATGAACGAATATATCTGTTCCAATTGCAAGGTTATTCTTTTGTTGAAATCAGGATAACTATATTTACTATACAACTTCAGTCCATACTTCAGTACCTTATTAGAAAAAGGTCAATAAGGTTGATTTGACTGGATTTCTTTTCATTTACTTAACCTTGTTAAAGCTTAATTGTTACCATTATACTTTTTAGGTGTCCACGGTTTATACTTAATGATTAACTTAATTTATACTTAATTTATACTTAATAATTAAGTTTTCATATACCACTCATCTGAAACTGTTGTTGTTTCAATTGTTCTTACTTAGGTCACTGATGAATTGTCAAGAACAATATTTGAAGCCCTCTATTTTACACCATTGATTTATGTTATATTTCAGGCTTACTCCTTAATTAGCTTCTGAAACACTGATTTTCTTTCCCCTGTTTTACCTTCTACTTCTCTTTCTTGTGTCTTCTTAGTCTCTTCCACTGGGACTTCTTTCAGTTTTTTTCCTTAACTATAGGGATTCTCTAAAACTTTATCCTTGGTTTACCTTTTTAACATAACTTTGTTGTTTTTGGAAAAATCATTCTACTTAAAAATATTCAAACAATAAGAAAGAATAAAAAGAAGAAAGCAAAAACTCCTAACTCACAAACATACAAAAATAATCAGAATTTCAGAATTAATTATCAAATCGAAAATCTTTTCATACTAATAAACAAAGAAGCCCAGATAGAGAAATTGTGTGAAAAGAAAATCGTAACATATGCTATTAAAAAAGAAATTTACATAATTCTTATTTGGAGCTAACCAAATGAAAAGAAACAGATGTAAAAGTAAAGGAACTACTAAACTTTAGATAAATGTTTCATTTTTCAAGAGTATTAATTTCTGAAAGTTTCCACTAAGATTAAAAAGTTCCAAAATTATTAAAGATGGAATTTTTAAAGTATATATTTTTAAAGTATATATTTCAATTTCAGGGCATATTAAAAATTAACATTTTGCCATGCAAGATGAGAATACCATCAATTTTATAGAACATTTCACTTGTTTCTCCCACATCTTGAGTTTTGTTTATTAAATTACTTCTTAATTTTATCAAAGTCTACGACTTTACATATTGTAGCAATGACTTCCTAGTTTCAAACACTTATTTCTATACAGGCATACCTCAGAAATATTGTGGATTCAGTTTCAGGTCGCCATGCTAAATAGAATATCTCAATAAAGCTAGTCACTCAAGTTTTTTGGTTATTTAGTACCTATAAAAGTTATGTTTATATTATACTATAGTCGGCTAAGTATGCAATAGCATTATGTCTAATAGAACAATGCACATACTTTAATTAAAAAGTATTTCTTGCTAAAAACTGCTCATCATCATCTAAGCCTTTAATTAATTGTAGTCTTTTTTTCTGGTGGAGGGCCTTGCCTTGATGCTGATGAAAACACAGTATCTGTCAAGTGCAATCAAATGAAGCAAAATAAAATCGGTGTCTGAATATAATGATTTCAATATTCATCACATTTTCTAAAAGACATGGCCTTTCTGTTTATGCATTCTTTATTTTGATTTATTCCTTGGTTAGCTATATAATTGAAAGTATGTTGTTTTTTTTTTTTCAAGAAGTAATCAAAATAGCCATATATAACTAGATCTTACATATTTAAGAATATAGTTCCACATTTTTTATAGTCAAGGGATAAATTGGCTGGGTATAATTTTATTGGGTCATACTTTTTCCCCCCCTAAGAACTTTCTAAGGATTACTCATTTTTGGAACACGGAGTTGCTGCGGAGGTGTATTATGGAGAAGTGTCTGATTCCCTCTCCCTCTGGAACCTTATTCCTTGCTTTGGATGTGATTTGCTTTTGCTATGTGGATGTTTGAGTTTTTACATTTTTCAATTTGATGTTCCAAAATTTAAATAGAATATGTCCTGACATACTTTGTTCTAAATTGTATTCTTTTGGATTATCTATATAATTTATTATTTTTCAATTAAGATCTTCCTTCATTTCAAGGAAATTTTTCTTGTATATATTTTTGCATGTGTTTTCTGTTTCATTTTTTTATACTCTAATGTTAGATTATTTCTTGTCTGGCCTTCATATCTATTTTATTCTAATTTAATCTTTTGTCTTTTTCTTCTGCAATCAGTTGATTGTCAGTTTTCTTTCATAAGTAATTCAATTTTTAGCCATATGTATTCTTTTCTTTGTTTTTTTCTAATATTTCTCTTAGATCTACAATGATGTTTTTTGGCTCTCAATTTATTGCCTTAACTCTTCAAGTTACCACTTCGTTTCCTTTGGATGCCTTATTATCTCTTTTATGAGCTTATATTTTATTAAATTCAAGGTTTTGGTACATTCTTTGCTTGCTTAAATTGTGTTTTCTTCTAGACTGGATTTTAAATCTATATTTAGTGAAATGTTCTCATCAGCCCACCTAAGAGAGATTGTTTCCTGGTTGAAGGGGTGATTCCAAGGATTCAAATTATTATCTGTGTTTAGCCTGGAGTCTTAGATGTAACTAGCCCTGAAAGTTCTTGTTTTCCTCTACTGAGAACCACTGCCGCTGCTCTTCATGCCTTTCTATAGACCCAGACTTATATTTGGTATTATGCTGTAATGCTTATCTTTTTTTGACTATACATGTCTTTTTATTTATTTTTTTTTACTCTGCTGAAGAATGTTTATCCTTTTAGGTAGATCTTTCTTTGTATTGTTTACTTACATGCATGTGCTGATCAAAACTTAGCTAAAGACTCGGGGGGACCCTCTGTAGATCTGTAAAGCTCTTTCTGTCTCTGAGCAGATCTCTTCTACCTGGCACTTTCCCTGCAAATTCTCTCTTCCTTGGACTTAGTGGAATCTGGGATCTGTCTCTTCAATTTAGGAAGATTACCAGACTCCACTTAGCTTCTACCATATCTGTACCATGGGCCAGAAACTCTTAGTAGGCAGTAAGCTAGAGCAATCATAGAGCTCACTTCATTTGTTTGCCTTGTCTCAGGGATGACTACCTTATATTGTCTTACACCCAGTGTCTGAAAACCATTTTTTCATATATTTTATCTAGTTTTTAATTTTTCCATATGGAAGGATAAATCTGATGCCTCTGACTTACTTTTATATCATTGAACATGTTTTCCTCGAATTAAAATCCTAAATCTATATAACTAGTAACCTCTCTCCATGTACCAGATATATATTTCTTATTTCCTGCTACCTGTTTCTCTATGGCTGTTTTGTTTGTTTGTTTGTTTGTTTTTATAAGATTCTAAAAGTTAAGCATATCCTTCAAAAAAAAAAAACTCATTACCTTACCTCTCCAATAAGTTCTACCTCCTCTATACCTCCCACATGAACACCTTAAGTGCCTACCACACTAAATTTCTCTTTGCTGAAAATTACAATTTATGTTGTAGCGAATCTTTAATACAGTCCCACATAATCTCTATTAGGAGCCCAACTGAGCTGGAGAGAGCTGAGCTTTCAGGAGTCCAAGTAGTTGATTTAAGGTAATAGACAAAAATGAAAATAACAGTGAAGCCTTTAGTCATTTACTGTATAAGCAAGAGGCTAAAGTGGAGAAAGCTTCAACGTCCCCATTTCATTTTCCTCCATGGAGCTGCACTCCAGTTGAGAATCAGATGGATCAGCACAGACAGGGATTATCTCACTGCCAAAGGAGACCTGAACAGAAGTCTCCTGCATTTTTTATAGATCTAGGTCTTGGAGGATGGAGAAGTAGGAGGTCCAGGAGAGGAAAAGTACTGAAACCGAATGAAGAAAGTATCTTCAAGGTTATCATTCCCCCAACCACCACCACCAAATAAAGAGATCATTAGAGGGAAAATGCACAGATTGGAAACCTGTTATGGTCACATTGGAGTAACAAGGAGGGGTAGACGGGAGAACTCTCAGGCACTTTTCATCTAAAGTTCATGTGTTGTCATGATCATAGGCAGCGGAGCATCCCTGAAGCACTGAGTCAGCATCAGGGATTTAGCAGACAACTTTCAACAGTCCTGGTTCGGACATCTTGGGAAAACTGTCTCATTATAATTCATCTGCTTCAATTTCAGGGAAATCTTCACCATTGGGTCACTAGATGGTGTGCAGGTCCAGTCAGGGTTTGGTGCTTTCTTTAGATGTGTGACATGAATCCAGTAGTCTGTTTCCTGATATTTGGCAGCACAAGGGTTAGTTAGCAGTACCTGATAGGGGCCTTTCCAGCAAGGTTGAAGAGAGTCTTTCTGAAGACATCTTTTCCAGTAGATGAAATCTACAGGTTGGAAGTGCTTAAGATCTTTATCTCTCTAGAGTGCTCAGTGCAAAACTGCTCTGTCAGAACATGGTTAATTTTGGTAGAAGAAAGTAGGCCTTTATTATATTGAAGTATATCTCTTTTTTTTTATCAGCTGTGGATCAAAAGCGGCAGGAGCCAGGTGTATTGGGTGTTCTGTGATTATCTCAAAGGTTAAGAGTTTATGAGTTCCAAAGGGTGTGAATCTGATATTTAAAATGACCAATAGCAATACTTTTAGCCAAGGTATTTGGAGGACCTCTACAAATTTTATCAATTGAGTTTTTTTATTCTTTATTTTAAAATTTAAAAAGTTAGACATTTATACAATCCATGAAGTGATTCCCCCCAATTACTCTAGCACCCATCTGGCACTACACACAACCATAACAATAATATTGACTATATCCCCTATGCTATACTCTATATCCCCATGACTGTTTTTTAACTACTAATTTGAACATTTTTTTGAAAAGAAAAATCATAACATAAGCTTTCTCAGGATAGAACAGAAAGTTACATTTAGTTTAGAAGAAATATTGAAATATTTTACACTGTAATAATGCCAGGAGGAAAGGATGGGTAGAAGAATAATTTAACCTTTTTTAAAATTAAGTATGGAATACATTTTTAAGTAGGCATTTATCGGATTGTATAAAATATTTTCTCTTTATAAAGTACTACTGCCTACTCATTGTTTTTTGTTTTTTCGTTTTATACCTTGGCATTCAAAATATATGCATGTGTATGAATATGTATATATTTTGTATTATGCATATTTAAAATCCTTGAGGTTTAAGAAAATAAAAATATACCTAAGTTTAAAATATACCGGTTTAAAATAAGCACGCATACTCACAGGCAAACTCCTTTTCTATGAAAATAGAAAAGGTGTATTGTTTCAATAATATATTTGGAGCGCAACTTTGAAATAATGAGACTAATTCCTATAAACCACAGAAGAAAATGTCTCTTTACTGTCTAGATTCACTTATGTAGTGTATCACATCTATGCCCCCAAAACAGAGAGCAAAACACTCAAAATGTCTAACTTTTCTGAAAGTTTAATAATACCGTTAGTGCATTCAACTAAACTTGAAGATTGAGTGTAGAAAGCTTAGTGAAAGTGTTGTAAAACTTGCCAAACAGCACAGATTTGTTGAAGCACCTGACCAGTAAAATGGTTCCCCCAATCACTGTGGCTTTCCACAAGAGATCCCTAGGTAGGGATGATCTTTTCCAAAAGGATTTCAGCCACACACACAAAAAGCAGTAGACTGTGTACATGGGATAGCTTCAGTCTGCTGAGAAAACATACAGACATGACTAAAGCATATTTATATTCATGAGATGAGGGAAGCTGTATGAAATCCATTTGCCAGACCTCGAATGGTCCATTAAGCAATTTAAAATGTCTGGGAGCAGTGTGAATAACTTCCCTGGGTTGTACTTTGGGCAAGTGGGACAAGTGAAGTAGGTGCTTTCTGCAGCCTTATTAATATTTCCTCACCAGTATTGATTCATGAATGCTATCATTTGGTCAGTGGACCAGTGGTTTAGTGTGTGTACAGTAGTCGGGAATGGGGATTTTAGTCTTTAGTAGGATTGGGTTGCTTTTTAGCCTGAACCAGAGCTGCTTCTTTTTATCAAACCAACAATTGTTGGATTTCCAATCTTGTTTTTCCTTCTCTGAGGCCAATTGTTGGGCTTCTTTAGCTAGTTTTTCAAAGTTATCATTTGGGAAAATATCCGTTTGGACCATGACAGAGACTGTTGATTTTTTTTAAGGGCAGCATTCCTTGTGGAAGTGTTAGCAAGGTGATTTCCCTTAGCTTTCAGAGAATCAAGTTTAGAATGCCCTGGGATCTTAAAAAGAGCTAACCCAACAGGTAAAGTATAGCATCCAATAATTCCTGAACATATGGGCTATTTAAAAATTTTGGTTCTGCTGGAAGTAAGGAAGCCACATTGTTTCCACAACATTCCAAAACTATTAGCTGCTCCAAAAGCATATCTACTCTCAGTATTAATGTTGGCCGTTTTGCTCTTGGCTAGCATGCAGGCCCATGTGAGCACTTACATTTTAGCTTGTTGGGCCTGGGCCGTAGTAGCCCAAAGGTGCTGCTTTGATTATATCAAAGGGTATTGATATTGCATATCCAGTGCAATATTTACCATTTTTGCCTTTGAAATAAGAACTATCAGTGAACCATGAGAAGTCAGCATTACTCAAAGGATTTTCCTGTAGATCATCAGTAGGTCAGGAGAGATCCATCAGTGTAAGTAGTTGCGAGGGGTTTTGTCTATAATAGAGGGGAGAAGGGGAGTGGGTTAAGGTTATTAAAATGTGAAAGAGTTATGTAAAGAGCAGTTAAAAAGATTTCATAGGAGGTGAGGCAGGTAATTAAAAAAATTACGAGAATTCAGGAGGGCTTCTATTACATGGTGTAGAAAGATGCTTGAAGGGGATCCCACACTGATTTTTTTGGCAGCCTTAACTATTAACTAGAAGGGCAGTTGTAGTAATGGCTCTAAGGCAAGGGGAGTTATCCCAGTGCCAGAGGGTCTCGTTGCTAGCTATAATACCCTATGGGTTAATGGTAGTCCCCATGTTTTTAGATGAGTACCCCAAGGTCATTTCCTTTCTTTTCAAATACAAAAAGGAAAAAGGTAATCTGGTATTTGGGATGCCTAAGGGCAGGTTGGTTTATTAAACTCTCCTTTAAGACTTTAAGGCCACATTGTCCTGTTCTTCTCTTAAAATTGGGTTGGGATATTTGTTCTTTAGTAAGACATACAGAGGTTGGCTATAAGAGAGATTTGGGATCCAATTTTGGCAACAACCACTAGGCTAAGAAAACCTTGCAGGTGATGCTTAGTTTTGGGTTGGGGAAACTTAGGATACCATGAAGCCTATCTGGATCTAGGTGCAGCCCTTGTCCTGATAACAGATGCTATAAATATCAAACCTGGGTTTCAGCAAACTGCAGTTTCTCCAAGGGGACAGTATGTCCCTTAAAGGCTAAAGCGTTAGCAAGTGGATGCAGTCTTCCTGTGAGGAGACTTGGGAGGAAGGGCAAAGAAGCAAGTCATCTATATATTGAAACAAAGTTGAACCCTTAGAAAACTTCATATCATCTGGATCAGCCTTCAGAATTTGAGAGAAATAAGAAGGGCCCTTAGTAACAGTGAAGCATTATTCTCCAGGTGAACTGTTTTTCTTCCCAAGTGAAGACAAAAAGGTATTGGCTAGCTTCATCAATTGAATATTAAAGAATGCACTGTATAAGTCAATCTCAGTAAAGAATTTTCTCTTATTTGGGAAGGTTGTTAATAGTGTGTGAGGGTTAGGAACAATAGGATGTTGAAGGATAATAGTGTTGTTTATTGCTTGGAGGTCCTTGGACAAACCTCCACCCTGGGCTCTTGCGTTTTCTCAGAGGTAAAATAGGAGTATTGCAGCACTAGTGCAAGGAACAATGAGATCCTGAGTTTTGTAATCTTCTATTATGGGCTTTATACCTTGAAGTGATTCTTTACTTGTGGGGTACTGGTTGATTCTGGGAAGGGGTTTTAAGGGATATATTTGAATCTTGAAAGGAGGTACACTGTGGATTCTACCAATATAAATTGAAGGTTTTGCCTGTAAAGAGGATGGCAGCTGAACCAGTAGGGACAAATGATTGGTGCTCCCAAATTTAACTATAGTACCATCGGAAATGGAGCATATAAAAGTTGTCCAAGGGTTATTTAATTCACCTGATTGGCTAATTTGATGGCTGCTATCAAATTCTGGATTTATTTCTCTCTTTTGAGAGAAAGAAATTTCGATATGATGCTTTTCTAATAAGTCTTGGCTTAATAAATGAATAGCGGCAGAGGAACTAAAGAGAAAAGAGTGAGTATCTCTCTAAGGTCCTAAAGAAAAAGGAATAGGTAGATTCATAGATAGGAACTGTTGAGGTTTATTAGAAATCCCCACTATTTGAATTGTTTTAGTTCTCCAAGGCAGGAGCTACTCTATAGCAGTGGGGTTAAGCATTGAGAGTATGGCTCCCGTGTCAATAAAGACAGAAAAATTCATTCCCAATCTGGAGAGTGGTTTCTCTGAGGAAGATTGGGATGAACCCCTGTAGTTCCTCAGAGCGCTGTCATTGAGAATTAGGAAAACACTGGAAGGGCTGGTTAGAAGGCCGAAGGTGCCCGGAGTGCTTAAATTTGTGATAATTCCTTTTCCATTGTCCAAGCTCTTTGTAATAATAGGAGAAATTAGGAGGTTTTAGGTTTTGTATAGGGAACTTCATCTGCTAGAGTTTAAAATTAAGAATTTTAGCAGTCTTTCTTTCATCTAGGGTGAGAGCAAGCTGATTTGCCAAATCAAATTTAAAGTTGACATAACCATTCCATCTTGGTCCTTTTAACTAAAAGAGAAAAGTCTTGATTTAGCTGTTAATAGAGTTAAAAGCTACCTAAGTAGAATCTACATCTGAAAGAAGACCAGAATGTTCTTGGAAAACAATCTGCAGTCAATTTGATAGTCATGATCAAGTTCACCAGACTTTGTGAGCAAGTCGGAATTTTATTCCAATCAACAGGCTTTGAGAAAGCCCTAGGAATTGCCAGATTAAGGTGTTTAGCAATATCATGAGCCTGATCATATGATAAGTCAGTGGAATAGTCTCCTGGTTGTAATTCAAGAGGCTTTCAGGATTTTACCAGTTAGCAGTTTTCATCCAATACTGAGCCTGGTCTTCCCTGACAAGCATATGAACTAGCTGACATAAGTCAGAGAAACTAGATTGAGAAGTTTGAACAACTGTATTAAATTCCTCAGCAAATATGTGGAGATCTTCAATTATGTTGAGGAAAATCTGACTGAGGATCGCAGTTCAATTTTAATTCAGGGAATATAAGAATTTGGGGGTTTAGCCTTTTGATCCTCAGAAAGCTTAATTTTAAAAGGACAAGTACTAATAGGTTCAGAGGAGAGGAAAATGGAACCCAAGGCTGAGCCTGATACAAAGAAGTGAGGGAGAGAACAATGGTGCAGGAGTAGAGGAATGTGAGACTTTGGAAGCCATTTCATTTCATGTTCCCTTAATTGTTAGTTTGCCTCAGTTAATCTTAAATTCTTATTTTGCAAAGAGACAATTTTAGACTCCTGGTAACCTTTGGAAGCCTCAAAATACCAGTCGAAATAGGCATTCCATTGAGTGTTGCCAATTTTAGAGCTATGGTTGTCCAATTTGATTTTTAAAAAAGTAAGTTTGGGGATATCAGAAGTTCCCCATAATGGCTATTGGTATTCTAAATTACTTCCGATCCATTTGCTTTGGCCCATTTACTTAGAAATGTACATGAAACGGATTACAGTTTTTAAATATACAATTGGTTGAGGACTCTGTAGGAGAGGCACTCTCAAAGTATTTAGATAATTGAGATATCATTTTTCAGAGGCTTTTTCAAATGCAGCCAGATTTTTTTAAAACAAAAGTATCAAAATATCATTTAATTGTTAGAATAATTAGCCTTAAGTAATTCTTTATGGCCATAATTTAACTACAGTCTTTAATATATTGAGGGTATACTTAAATACCTAAAAATTACATTATTTAGTGACATCCTACAGGGTAAAGGCCAGATTCTTTTATCCCACAGTAATGTAGCCTTTGTTTATCGATTTAGCATTATCTTTTATATGTTTAGCCTTATTTTTTCATTCTTGAATGAAAAAAGTCAGCAAAATAAAACCCCAGATGTGTTTTACCATTGAATACTTCTGGACAATTATCCATAGTACTTCCTTTCCTTGTCAGTTCCTCTGGAAAAGACCTATTTATCTTTAATGACTGGGTTAGAATGTGACTTCCTATTGGAAACCTTTGTAGGGGCTTTCCCTCTACCTTTCTAAATTCTTGGCTGGGCCACCTGTAACAAAAGATAGATTAGCAAGAGAAAAAACAAACAAGTTTATTAGCATTTATATCTCATATATACATGAGAGATACCCAGGGAAATAAGTAACCCAAGGAGATGGCTTAGAATTTGGGCTTAAATACCATCTTCAGATGAAACAAAAAAGTGAAGATTGTGGAGGAAGCCAGATATGGGAAGGTGACCAGAAATAAGTAGCATAAAATGTAATATTAAGTCAGTACCTTCATTAATAAAAGTTTCTGGTGTTTTAGGCATCTGTCTCTTCCTGGTATAGTGAGGGAGATACCTTTACAAATGGAGATTTACTTTATAAATGTAAATTGCCCTTACGAAAGGATAATTTCTCTGTTTTCTTAGCTTCTTCTATGTCTGCTGTTTCTAAAAATCATCTGCTCAAAATAATTCTTATGCTAAAGAGGCATACTTTGGGATGGTATATTCTGTTGTATTCCTTCATCTGCTTTCTCTTTTGTGCCCTCAAAGTATTCTATATACATTGCATATCTAAAATGCATATTTTACGTGTGTGTAATCCTTTGGTTGCTGCTGTTAGGCTTAAGGTCATGCTTCCCTCTTGTATCTGAAATATATATACACACACATACATATATATAATAACTAATAAAACAAAAGATTAAAAACAGGAATTCTAAAAAAAATTTTTAAAGAAACAAAAGTATTAATTTTAGGAATATGGTAAAATATTGAAAGTAAATTAATTAAAAAATATTTTGTGACAGGAAATATACTTGAAACCAGAAACACAAATTAAAATTTTGTACTTCACAAAGCTCATTAATTTAAATGTAAGAATAATAGTTAACACAATAAAATACTTGAACATAGCAAATAAACTGCTTAAAATATTTAAAAACTGTGAGTTGAATGAATAGTATAAAAGTAACAAGAGGGTGTTACACATGGCCTCCTAGCTAGCTAGGGGAATTAAGGACAGCATATTCAATCTTCATAACAGGCCCTCATGAATTGACAGAATTGAGGACCCTTGTTTAAAGACATTTTATTTTTAAGGCAATGAAGCTTATTTATTGAATGTAGTTTACAATGAAGAAGCAAAAAACCTACCTATCCTCCTATTCTCCTACCTCTCTTCCTAGAAAAAGGTACAGATGCTCCTTGACTTATGATGGGGGTTATATTCTGATAAATCTATCATAAATTGAAAATATTAAGTCAAAAATGCATTTAGTACACATAACATACCAAATATCATGGCTTAGCCCAGCCTACCTTAAACTTGCTTAGGTCACCATATCCAAAAACCACTGGCAAATAGTACATTATAGCGTATTAGTTGTTTACCCTCGTGACCATGTACCTGATTGGGAACTGTGGCTTGCTGCCACTGCCCAACATCACAAGAGAATATCATTTTGCATATCGCTAGCCCAGAAAAAGATCAAAATTCAAAATGAAAAGTTCGGTTTCTACTGAATGCATATCGCTTTAGTACCATCGTAAACTCAAAAAATCTGTTCAAACCATCATTATAAGTTGTGGACTGTCTGTACTTTCGTTATCCTGACAACCTCCTTTTCAAAATAGATGTGCTTGTAACAATAATGGCTTACTTCTTTCATAGTTAACTGATTACATTGATTCTTCCCAAGGCTCTTGTCTGGATAAAGTCAAAGGGGTTGGTTTAGTTTCAAAAAAGATAAGCTAAGCACCAAGGTCATCTAATAACTGAGATTCTCTCCTGTCCATCAGTAACAGGAGTTCTTTCTTGTACTTCTAACTCATGGGACTTTAATTTTTATTAGCTTAGGGTTACTTCTCAGAGAAGAGAAGATGGGTTCTAAGTATAGTGGCTGATCTGCTTTTATCTTGCCTAGGAGACAATGTTTAGTTACCAAAAATAAATTTTTTTTCATCGCAGGTCTTGCTGAATAATGCCTACATATCCCAATTCATTTATCTAAAACAGTACTATGAGTTTTTATTCAGAACTCTTCTGATACCAAATTTGTGAATTTTTCTGCTACCTAACCACCATTTCTCTGATTTTCTGGACTCTAACTCATTATCCTACCATTGAATTCAATTCAATTTAATTTAATTCTGACACTAAGTACCAAGAGTTAGCACAGATCCCACAGGTTAAGGGCTCAGTTTTACAAGACTGTCCCCCCTTCAGATGCCAGTCATAAGTACGAGGCTACCACCTGTATATCTGACAAACTGGCTAAAATGTGAGAATTTCTACCACCCCTTCCTCAGGTTCAGATTATTTGATGCAAAGGATCACAGAATTTAGGAAAGCACTTTACTTATTATCACTGATTTATTATAAAGGATACAGCTTAAGAACAAACAAATGGAAGAGATGTGTTGGACTAGGTATAGTAGGAGGGGCATGGAGCCTCCACACCTTGTATTCAACAACCTAGAAGCCCTCCCAATGTAGTAACTTAAGAGTTTTTATGGAGGCTTTATTACATAGGCATGATCGATTAAATCAGCCATGGAGACTGAACTCAATCTCCAGCCCCTCTATCTTCCCTGGAGGTCCTGAGGATGGAGCTGAAAATTCCAAACCTCCAATCATGTGGTTGGTTCCTCTGACAACCAACCCTCATCCTAAATCTATCTAGGGGTCTATCAAGAGTCACTTTATTAGCATAAACTCAGGTATTGTTGAAAGGGGATTGTTACGAATAACAAAAGATTTTCCTCTCACTCCTATTGAACTTTGTAACAATAACAATATTATTTAGGAAATTACCAATACATAAATTGCTACATACTCCCCTTTCTTTATCTCTCAAGTTGATATAATCACAAACAGATGTTTAAGAAAGTCTATGCCAGAAGCATCATATGATCAGTAAAAAAATAATTGTAGAGGAGGAAAATTTATTTTCCCTCTATCCTTCTGAGTTCTTAACTGAAACTTCTGTAATAAAAGACAGATTAACAAGAGAAAAAGAAAGAGAAGTTTATTAACATGTATACCCCATGGACACCTGGGAGATAGCCAGAGAAAAGTGAACAATTCAAAGAAGTGGCTTTAGAATTCAGGATTAAATACCATCTTAATACAAAATGAAGAAGGGGAGACTAAATGATTTTAGGAAAGGTGAATGGGGTCTTAAGTTACCTGAACCCAAATGTTTTTTCTTGAGTCTGTCTGCCTTGTTACACCGGCCCAAAGAAATGCACCAGTAGGAGTTTGCAGTATAGAAAGAAAAAAAAGATTTAATATTGAATTGGCCAATTCAGAGATGGAGAGCTTATAACTGAAAAACTCCGACTCCCCAATGGCCTGTAGGTTACCAATTATACAGGGCAAAATCACAAGACACTATCAGGGGTTCAGAGTCGTGCTCTGAGCTGAGTGGTTGGAGGTGAGGTAACATTAATAAATCATTTCTTCAGATCTTGAGGACAGTTCTGTGATCCCTTTTGCCAAACCTCTGTCCAATCTTATGGGAAGGTAGCCAGGGAGTCCTTCTACCTTAGGGCTCAGGAGCTAAAACATAACTTGGGTTATGTTATCTTTAGCCTGCCAGGGGTCCAGACCTTATGACCATGAGTCAGGTCTGGGCTACTGTCTTCTGCTGCCTCAGGGGTTGCTGATTATCCTGGGGAAAGGCTAAGTCTCTGAGGTACTATTTCTAGATCTAGGATTTAAAAGTAAATTTCATCAGTGTCATAAGGACCTTCAGTTTCACTTAAAAGATTAGGTGAGAGGTATGAAGTTTGTTACAAAGTTTGGGTGTGAAGTACACTGCTAGTCCCCTCTCCTGTGATAAGAGTAAATTGTCCCTGGTTGATAAAACTCCATGGAGGGGTTTAGAGAAAGCCCTTCCCTACATTTGTTGTTTTTCAAGTGCTTCCAGTTCAGAATAGTCAGTATAGCATAGCAGCATATTTTGGGGTGGCATATTCTATAGCTCTTTATAAATGATAATAGATGTTTTAAAATAATATGTAAAATAGCTGAAAGAAAGCCTAAAAGAAAAGTTTGCAGAAGAATTTAATTTTTAATGTACTCCAAAAGAAGAGAAAATGAAAAACTAGAAGGTAGAATAAAATAAATTTAAACAACTATGAATAAGTAAAAAGTTAAAAAGAAAAAGTGGGGAGAGAAGAAAAAATTTTTATAAAAAAGTATAAATCAGAAAGAATTTTTATAGTGGTAAAAAGAAAAGGAAAACATATAGTACTAAAATATTAAAAATAAATCTTCAGTAAGGTGATTTCTAACATAGGAAACAAAAATAGAAGTATATATTTCTAACTAGTCCTCTTTGTTCATTTTCCAAAATCTGAAATTCTTGATGGGAAAAGGATCAAGGGGCAGAGTTGGTTCCTTGCTCTTCTCCATGCCTGGGCCTAGGTATTTGAATATTCTTTATAAAACCTGTGAACGTGAGAAACCAACTTTTCAGCAGACAACCATAAGTGAACATAGCCAGATCACCAGTGAGCCTTGCTCATACCCAGGAACACAAAAGTAGCAACCAAATTCATTTTGCAATCTATATTCAGCCTTTATTTTAATGGATTTAGTTATTGTTAGCACTGTAATGTTCTTTAAGTATAGAACAATTTTCTTCATATTTTTGGGAATAAATATTTCACTTAAAACTATAGCAGATATTTAAATGACTAGAACAGAA
>NW_006441071.1:3027242-3056433 GCF_000325575.1 Pteropus alecto | reverse complement strand
GAGTGTTGTAGATGAATTCAACACCATGGTGTTAGGGGACTAGAAAAAGAAACTTAGGAACCAACAGATGATTATCAAGGTAAAGGTACATATTCCCGAGGTGGCAAATTCTACCTATTCTAGCTTTTATTATCCTTAGGATAGTGTTCTATTTATTTCATGAGTACAGAAGTTTTAATTGGATATGTCATGTTTCAAAGACAAAAGAAATGCCTAATTCACTCTAACAAACTTGTTAGTCACTGTTTATACCAAGAGGATTTCTACTCTACAGAGAATAATATTGTTTTCTTTTTTCTTTGTTGATAAATCAAAGTTTTACACTGACCTACAGCAGCGAAGAATACTTTAAAGCAAAATCATCTCAGTCTAACACAGATATATATCCTTTTAGGTTTGCATATTCTTCTTTGCCCCCTTTTTTATTCTTTGAGTAATATTGATCCCGAAAATAATTCAGTAAGAAAGTGTTCGTTAAATTTGTCACAGTAATTTTTCCCATAACAAAAGTGTATTTAGAGGTTTTAATATATTTCAATTTTAATAAAATTAACTGAAATTTTATGTTTTTTTCCCTTTAAGGTTAATAAGTTGTTTATACATTTTTGCTGGGTTGAAAAGTTTTCATAGTCAAATGCATGACCAGTGTAGGGATAATTTCTAGAAACAACTTCACCCATTACCTGGATTTTTATTTGTTATAAAGCATGGTTTTTTGGGAAATATGATTTTATAGTTTACTCTGCCCAAAGCATGATCTTTTACTTGAAAAAAAGATGGTGATAAGTTATAGTTTCAGTCCACCCTAATTCTGTTACTGTTTGCTTTGTTTAGCAATTACTCTGATCCTCCTGGCAGGGAACATGGTCCAGAGAACAAAACTAGTAGTGACTTGTGTAGATAAAAAGACAGTGAATTCTGCTTTTAAGGCAAAGAGGAAATAGTCTACAAAAGGATGAAAATAGGAATAAAAGTATAGTATTGTTAACCTGCAGATCTGCTGTACCTTTGAAAATCTTACTGCAAAAAAAAAAAAAAAAAGTGACACTACAAAGATATGTAATGATGTGACTGAAAATCTTAAAAAAGGTCAGTTACTGGCCAAATACTTGACAATAAAATAGACTAGACTATTCATAATTGAGAAACTGTAGAACCCTTTTCCTTCAAATGACAGGACAGTGTTTTAGCAGTATATGAGATAACATATTATTTATTCTCTAGCAGAACAATTCTTTAGATGCAGTGAAGAAGATGGGGTCAAGAAGAGTACTCCAGAGAAGAATGGGAAAGAAATGTCGGAGAAGACATTACAGAAGGTAGTCTGATCTTTAAGATATTGAGCTGAGCAAGTTAAATCTGAATTTTAACATTAAGGATTATATTTTAAAATGAGGGTGCATGAACTTAAACCTTGTGTGAATCCTTAATTTAAATTCATAATTCAAAAACATTGGCTTGCCAAAACAGGGTAAAAAAATCAATGTTAGTGAAATAAATGTGGAAACACTTGTGCTTCTGTTGACATAGATTAAAAATATTTGCAAAGATGAAATGACGAGAATGACAATAGAAATTATAAAAATTTACACTGTGTTTATTAGTTATAACTTAATAGTTTAACTTAAAATGAGACATATGAGACTCTCTGTTATACTTCAACAAACATTCAAATTTACAATATTTGAACTAAAAAAACAGACGTTTTAGCTTCATCACAGTAAAATGTTTATAATTTTATTTTTCAGCTTGAGAATATATATGACTCATCTCATTTTGGATAAAAATTTCTGACCAGTTGATTTAGCAGTTATCTTTGTTTTAATAGAACCATCCATGTAAACCCTGTAGTCACTTCACATCATGTCTATTATTAATAGTAAAATGTTGTTTAAAAATCTTAACATTTATATTTACAATTTTGTACATAATTTATATTCTTATGTATAAATACATTGTTATCCAGTTTAATTAAATGGGCTTGGTTGCTTTTAGCAGTTTTTGTTATTATTGTAAAGAAAATGTTCTTTAATAGGTTTATTCTTAAAGCTGATTGTCATTTGCCTACATTGAATATTTACGTAAAATGGGAATTGTACAAATATATAAAGAAAAATATTAACGTGGCTACTTACATTTCTTACATCTGTGAATTGACTTGTAGGAAATCTAGTCATTTACAGCAGATGACAAGATTTCTTATACATCTAACACTTGGCATATGGTCAGGTAACAAAGGCTGTCATCTCATTATTACCACTTTTAGGTTAACATGATAATAGAGAACAAGAAATATATTCATTTATCTTAAGGTAAAATGAGTCATTGAGGTAATGTGCACACTACCAGCTAGACTGTCATATGGTTCATACTGACTTATGGTCTTTTTTTCAGAACAATATTTTTGTCTGTCAGGTTTTGTGTAACTTTTATCTCTGAATATATAATACTCTGCCACTACTTACTGACCTGGGGTAGAAACTCTAAAGAAATCCATGATTTCATTCCAAATGCCATAAATGACTGCATCCATTGTGGATTCAGAAATCCATTTAAAGTCCTAAAAAACCAACAGAAATCATTTTCATTGGACCCTATGTGAAACTAGCACTCTAATTTGTCAATATTTTTTTATATTTTCTAATACAATTGTGAGTCATGACTTAACCCCTTTTAGTTGAGTTTCCTTATTTTACAAGAAGGTACACTGTGGGAGTCAGGAATGAGTCCGCCAGGAATGTGCCACTCTGGCATGCAGAGTATTTCCAGCTGAAATCAATTAAAGCCCAACAAACTCAGAGTTTTGTTTTGTTTTGTTTTTCCTTCCTTTTCTTTTTCTTAGAGATTGAGATAGAAAAAACTGCTTCAGGAAGGAAAACTTGTATAATCACCTTAGCATATTCACTTTAGCACATATGAATTTAAGTGTTATTAGCCAAGCTAGAACTTAGAAGATGGGAGAAAAATAGTTTTTTACACTCCCACAACGTATATGAAACTCATTCAAGATGGGTTTAAAAGATAGTAACATTGTGAAAACAGTATTTGTTTATAGTAGAAATGAAACATATAAGTAGATTATTTTAAAATAATATATTAATATTACACACTGTTATGGAGTGAATTGTGCCTCCCAAAATTCTTATGTAAAAATCTTATTTCCTATTATCTCAGAATATGACTGGATTTAGAGATTGGGGTCTTTAAAGAGATAATTAAATTAAAAGGAAGTTACTCGGGTTTAAGCTACGCAGCCTGTGGTTCTTTGTCATGGCAACTATAGCAAAGTATGTAATACGCACACTTCACAAAGTCAAGTGTTTTATTTGTTTTGAAAGGAGCTATCTTTTTGGTAAATTTTTTAAAGTTTTAGTACTGGAGGAAAAGTATGGGTTTTAACTGATTTACACACAAACCAAATGCTGTTAACAGTTCCCTAGATTTTTATTCTCAAATACATATTGAAATTTTCCTTTCGTTTTTTAGAGGTTTAAAATTAACTTAATAACAATTTGGGGGGGTATACCTTGAATAACACTTTAATATGTGCTATGGAGTTTCCATTTCAAAGTCTTTGGAAGTAGTGTCTATGTTTTATTATTTATCCTCCATTTTAAACTTAAATGCAAATAAATTTGGCCAGTTCTTATGATTAAACATAGATTCACATTAAACAGTTAACACACTTTAAACATAACAGACTTTAAACAGACTTTTTTCATTGGTATATAAAATTTTCATGAGTTATACCCAAACTTAAATGGATTTTAATGAAAAAAAGATAATGCGAATCTCCAGAATTGCAATCTCAAATTTAAGATGTTTATTTGTTTCGTGTGTTTATAGTATGTAATGTTTTAATCAAAATATAACTTGGTTTTATGGTTAATTCAGTAATATTTAGTACAAGTAATATTTCAGCTCAAGTAATTTTATTAAATAGCTATTATGATTAATAATAGATGATGATGGTGATAAACTGTTTAGAACTTATTATCTTCCAGGAATTATGGTGTGTGATTATATTTAATACTTACAACCTTCAAGATAGGTGTCACCATTCCCGTTTCACAGATGAGGAAACTAAAGGTAAAATAGGTTAAATATTTCACTAGGTAAAGCAACCAGAGGTAGAGATCTAGACCAGACTCAAAATTAAATTTCCCCTAGACCATGCTGCTTATTAATATTTTTATACCATTAATGTCAAAATCACCTTTTTTAAAGGCATAATTGCTAATTTGCACAAAATACATTTTTAAAAATGAAGTAAATGCTACTCACTCCACTCTGGAATCTAACATGTTAAATATTTTAAAATATATTTATGAAAATTATACTAAAGTGACTAAGACCACTGAAAAAAACTGAAGGGACTGTAAAAAGTGATGTTCCTTATTTGTTTGTAGTGGTTTACTAAATGGAGAATAAAATTTGGAGATAGAGTGATTTGGAAGAAGTAAAAAAGTTTCAGCCAGAATTCATGCACTCTTGAACACTGTATTTTTTGTCACATTGTTCAGCTCTTCAATAATGTATTCACATTGAAAAGAAACAGTAGAATTTGTTCGGCAGAAATACACAGAGGTCTATAATAGTCTGGTATGAACTTTTTCATAAACTTCTACTTCAGGTCAAGAGTAAGCCCTATAAAGTCATAGGTCTAATAGCAGACAAGTATATCATACTGTGGAAAAAAGTGATTAAAATTAGCTGAGATTCTTCATATTATGTTGGAAAACATCGATGACCCAAAACAGGATAACCAATCAGTAAATGATCATTGAATTAAATGAAAGGGGTCGAACTAAAAGAAGAATAGCGGGTATAGAGGATGGGTAAATCAGAGATGACTGAAACATGTTTAGTAACAACTTACATCTTCACCATCATAAGTAAACTGAAAAGTGTTATAAATATGCATAAGTTTCATCTTGTGTATTTCTGGAATATTACTTTAAATAATTGGTTGTCAGTACATCAAAAATGTTTTCCCCTTTGAAGAATTTTGTTTTAAAAGTAAATATGAGACCATATAGTTTTTCAATCACTTAGGTTTCTTGCTTAACTCTGATTTTTCTTGACTGCAGTTCTTTGTTCATTATCTATATGACTCTTCTTCCCCATATGTCTTGTGGTATAGTGGGAGGGGCACAAAATCCTGAATTTGAATCCCAGTTCAAACCAAGAAATGTTTACCATTTAGATAAGTTTTCAGAGCCTCCATTCCTCTTCTGGGAAGGTACTTATTGGCTGTACATACCTCATGTTTTTGAGATGATCAGAAGAGGTTATGATTATAAAATGGTATTTTGTAAATGATAATATGCACATTACAAACCGTAGTTATCATTTATTTTTCAATATTTAAATCAAAATCAGCTCCTCAAAATTTTTGTATTCATGGCTTAGAATTAATTGCTCTTTCTTTTGGGACAAAAAATGGGCCACATATTAAACCTGACACGTTCAGGGAAGGCTTACAAACTCAGAAACCGAAAGTAACTACATAAAATGGTCTGAATATAAAAATTCCTAACTAAAAGTGGACCATGTCTGGTAGTCAGGTCCTAGGCCTGCCTGTAGCTTCCTTGACAAAGGTCAGTCTTTACCTAAGTGAGCCCATATATTGTCTTTTTGAATCTAAAACAACATACTTTTAGAATATCAGAGTAATCTCCTTTTCCAGATCCCTCAGAGCACACCCACTGCACTAAAGCAGGAATCCATAGAACCCCTCATTGTTATCTTGTTTTTCAAATACCATCTCTATGTGTTTTAAATGTTAATTATTAACCATCCTATACTTACCAATGTAAAAGAAGTATCTTTCTTTATTTTACTTGCTTTTCCAATCCCAGAGATTTCCCCTCTTTGGTTGCTCCCACTTCTCTAATTTACCACCAATGGATTTCATATAACCTCCCTTAAATCTCCTCCTTTGATTCTCATGTAGAAAATAAGCTGTAAAACTGCCATTCTCTGGAGCATTTTCTCAATTGGTTGAGATTTTGCTTCCCAGCTATTGTAGTCAGTTTGACTCAGATAAACTCATAAAAATTCTCTATAGGTTTGGATGTTTCTTATGGCCATAGATCATATCCTTCATTAGCTTTATTTATGTGCCTTTCTTTCCAAATAGTTTTTGAAATTTTTTAAAGTCAGGAATTATATGTTATCATTTCTGTGTCCTACAACGTGAACATTGTTTATTGAAATGAAAAAAATTAATTCGTATGAAACCTTGAAATAGTTATAATTTAAAGTTGTTAGACTTTTTCTTTTTGGTAAAATGTTTATTGTGTAAACTAAGGACCTTATAACTACTAGAATTACATTTTTTCTAATTTGAAAATAAGCAGCCTCCATAAGTTATTTCATATTTAGGTCACCGGTTTTTCATATGGTTTTTAAATATTGAAGAAAAATATTATTTTATTAATAAAGTTTCTCTATGTACCTATTTTTAGACTTTTTATATTGTTTTCTCTGAAAAAAAAATTTTTCACAAGTAGATTATATTTATAGCCAAAGCACTTATGATCTAAGAAAACTTTGCAAAGTTTATTAGCATACTTATTTCTGTTTCACTTTGTGTAGAATTTTAACTTCTTTTACCATCTGTCCTTTAACAAATATATTATTACATTTTAGAGTATATTTATCTATACTGCCTTAGAATTATTTGGAAATTAAGTACTTTAGGTTTATTTTGTCTTTGTGCTTAATGTAATTTTATTTTCATAAGTTAGAAATGCTAAAGTATAGTAGATATCGGTTTTAGACTTTTAAAAGAATAAATGAAACTCTTCTGTTTAGGTCATTGAATTGGAAAATCGGCTACAATCTTTTGAGAAAAGGTCAAGAAAATTAAAAGAAGGAAATAAAAAATTAACAAAAGAAAATGGTTTTCTGAAATCCCTCTTAAAACAGCAGCAAGAAGATGCAGAGACCAGAGAAAAAGAGCTAGAACAGCTACAAAAAGAAAGTAAAGATGTAGAAAAAGACAAAGCTGATCTTCAAGTAAAAATCAGTGAGCTGGAGAGAGAAGTCACTTCCCTAAGGAGACAAGTGGCAGAAGCTAATGGATTGAGAAATGAAAATGAAGAGCTGATAAATTCAATGCCAAAATTGCAGCATTCAGCAGACAAAGCTAAATCTGAGATGGCCACCATGGAAGTGAAATCTGGACAATACGATTGTAAGACAACCACTACCAAGGTTAAATTTAAAGCTGCCAAGAAAAAGTGCTCTGTGGGTCGTTACCACACTGTTCTCAATCACTCCATCAAGGTTATGAGCAATATGTTTGAGAACCTCAGCAAGGACAAGGACGGCTGGGAGGATGTGAGTGAAAGCAGGTAAGGCTCTCATTAACTTATCTCTGTGGTGGGGACACTGTGCGTATGTAAAGCACCAGCAAATGGAGATTGAATTTCAACTACTGTCGATTTGGTATTCAGAAAAAATACTGTCAGATCCTTTGAAATATCTTGGGAGGTCTTGTTCTGAGCTTATTGACTGAAATTTGCATGCAAAATTAGCCACAACTGCATGAGTATTTGAATAGGTGCCAGGAAACCCAAAAGAAGGCAATGCTTGATTTCTTCCAGTGATGCTATTTTCATGCAGTCATGAGGCTTGAAATTGACAGTTTGGCAGGTTGATTTAATTTGCTGGCCCTTTGCATATTCACCACTGACAGCTAAGGATTCCCAGGCAAGCCTACTAAGTCGGTTTAGTTATCTTGTGACATGCCAACCTGGGAGGAGAAACATTTTCCCCCCTTAATTTAGTTAGATAAATTTTGAATGACCCATTTCAGCTTGTTACCAGATGTCTACAAGCTTTTTAACATCCTTTAAATTAAAAACCATCTTCACTAATTATTTCATGTATGTATTATGCAAAGTCATTGTACTAACTTTAATTGAATGGTGGTTAAAATTTCCTTAAAGTTAAAACTCTACAGATTTCTAGTTTTAAGTTATAAAACTATAGCCCCTAGTGAATAGCAACAGGAGAACACTAAAAGTCTATAATATTTCCCTTACCTCTGGCTATACATTTATATATGCACTTGAAGCACATCAGTAACCACAAAGGCAAATGGATAATAGAACACCTCTTTTTATACCTAGATAAAAGGGAAGTTTAATGTTGCCACAATTGCCAACAGACAAATTGAATAATTTTCCATAATTCTGTCTTGTTTTATAATGGCACATATTTCCTTTTATTTTCCTAAGTTTCTTTTTTAAGTCACTAATAGTGGTCTGTTTTAGATTGAGGGTCGTAGGGGTACAAAAAATATAAATTTCCTCCTGCTTTCTGAATTCCTTTGTCTGGGCTAATAATCAAATTAATAAAGACAGATTAACAGGTGAAAATGTCCAAGATTTATTATTATGGATGTACATGCTGGGGATATCATAAGATATGAGACCCAAAATTCATTGGGCAATTGAGGCTTATATGCCCCATTGGACAAAGGAGAAGGGAGTCTGGGATTCCAAAAGAAGTAGGTGATTCACAGGTAGGAGAAAGGGCAGGCATATGGTAAACAGATTCTAGTGGGGTCATCCAGAAGCAGGGACACAGAGGGAAACAGGCTTTGCTAGATTTCTTCCTGTTCCTCAGTTATGTGCTAATTCCTGTGTGCTAAAGTGAATATGCTAAGGTGATTATGCTGAGGTTCCCTTCCTGAAGCAGATTTTTCTATCTGCATTCCTTTAGTAGAAAAGGGAAGGTTAAAAGGTTCTTTCTGAGTCTTTTATTTCTTAATAACCAGCTTAAAAATCAATATCCCAGAAGGCACGTTTTGCAGTGGCAGAACTTCGCAGTGGCAAGACATCTCTCAAGATGTCTCCAGATAGTTTTCTTAATCACAGACATAGAACTGAGACATTATAAAATGTGGTTCTCAAACTTGTTTGCATATTAGAATCACCTGGGGATCTTATAAAAATTCCAAAATGCAGGCCACACCCCCAGAACAATCCAATCTTAGCTTTTGGAATGGGATACAACTTCACTATTTTTTGAAGTGCTCAGCTGATTCCAATATGCAGAGAAGTTTGGCGGCCACTGTTTTAAATGATCTTTGGGTCAAGCCCCTTGTCACTGGGCATGTAAAAAAACTCAACAAAATTATGAAGGTAAGGAAGAAGGACCAAATCTGTGTTCTCATTCTTTATTACCTCTTCTAAGGTTTATTTTCCAGTCCTCAAAAGCAATTAGAGATAAAATCCTAGTTAGCTTAAAACCCACTAAGCATTTATCTATGTCTTCAAGGAAATTCTATTTCAGCTGCTAATTATATCTCAGCCAGTTGGTACTACCACATTCTTCATAATATAGTGATGCAGTTTACTCATGTATGAGTATGTATGTATGAATAAATATATCAAAGTTAACTAATACACTCAATTCTAATTTCATATTAGTGCACGTGCAGAGGGTCACATGTTTTGGGAGATATATCACATACTTAAAACGTATCTCTTAAAACATAGGATTGTCATTTAAGTTATTTAACACTGAAACTCAGTTTTAAACTGTGAGGATTAAGTGTTACATTTTTTGCCTGACAGAACAGTCTCAGGAATCATTCAGCTGCAAATAATTCTTAAACAATTAGAAATCCCACAGTGGAGCTTCAGGACTTAAGAACTGTGTATTTCTTTTGTCTTCTAATAGTCTGAAATATAAGAAATTTACTTAGGTAATGAAAAAAATAGAACTTTGTTCTTTATATGTATGAATATACTATATTATAAAATTATCACCTTATTAATATTTATTTCCCATAATTGAATAATAGTACTACAAGAGCATGCTGTCAAATGACAAAGATAATACAATTTAGTAATGAGTTTGATGTCCTTTATTCAAGGTACAACAGACATATTGAACAATTTTCCATAATTCTGTCTTTTTTTATAATGGCATACATTTCCTTTTATTTTCTTAAGTTTCTTTAAGTCCCTAATAGTGGTCTGTTTTAGATTTAGGGTTGTGGGGGTACAAAAAATATAACTTTCCTCCACCTGTCTAAATTCTTTATCTGAGTTAATAATCAAATTAATAGAGACAGATTAGGAGAGTAAAGAACCTAGCAAGCACTGGAGTCTGCTTCCTGAGGAAATTTGGATGAGAGAGAGATTTATAGAGCATTATTAGAGGCAATGCAGAAACAGGGTATTATGAGGTAGGAGAATTTCCTAATAAGGAAAGCAGGTGCTACTTTCTAGGGTAAAGTAAACTAACTAAAGCTGAGTTGGAGGACTGTGATTAGTTTAGGTTAGATTTCCTTGACAGTGAGGTATGGGGCAGAAAAATTAATTTTCCTTCTACATTTCTAAGTTCTCCTGGCTGGCTTGACAGAGAGTCCTTCTACATTTCTAAGTTCTTCTGGCTGGACTAATAATCGAATTAACATGAGACAGAGTAACAGAAGAAAATGACTGAATTTATTGTGTGTGTACATGCAGGTGTTCCACAACAGTATGGGGGTTGTGGTTTGGGACTTCAAAGGAGAGATAGGCAATTCACATGGAAATAGAAAAGCAAATGTTTGGTAAATAAATGTTTGCTGGGCTATTTTTCACAATGAGACACAGAGAGAACTTTGATCAAAAAGGACTTGCTAGGTCCCTCTCTGTGTATTACATGCTAGTTCATATTAACTATAGTTATCTATGATTATATCTCCCTTCCTGGAGCAGGAGTGCTATCTAAATTCTTTTAGGCAGTAAAGGAAAAAGTCAAAGGTTTTTCCTGAGTCTCGTTTCTTGAAAATAACCAGCTTAATATAATCAATATTGTAAAAGACATATTTTGGGTTGGCAAACTCTGTTTTCCCTCAGTGGCATTTCCCATAGGTGTGGCCGACTCAGGTTAAGATTTCTGACATGGGCTGGGCCACTGGGGTAGCCCCCCATTTTGTGGTCTCTGTATACAAATTACCTTTATCAGTGCCTATTCAGTGATGAATGATAATCAGGAGTTGGTGTTAATACCTTCGAGAAGGAAAACTGAATTTCAGCAAAGCAAGTTTATCTAATTTGTATATAATATGACATTGAAAGGGATAGGAACTATTTTACAAAGTAGAATTGAAATCTCCAAAGATCTCTGTTTATTAGAATTCTGGTCAAGATGGCAGAGTAGTTAACCGCTGTGCTTGCTTCCTCTCACAACCACATCTAAATTACAACTAAACTACAGAATAGCCATCATTGGGAGTCACCTGAAGTCTAGCTGAACAGAAGTCCTACAACTGGGAACACACAGAAAAGGTCACCTTGAGACTGGTAGGAGAGGCAGTGATGCAAAACTGGCTGGTCCCACACCCACATGTGGCAGTTGAAAATCAAGAAGGATATCTCAACTATGGAGATTCCGCCAAGGAGAAAGGGGTCCAAGCCCCACCCCGGGCTCCCCAGCCCAGGGTGCCAGTACACAGAAGAGAAGTCCCTACAACTTCTGGCTGTGAAAACCAGTGGAGATTGTGACTGAGTAAGACGAAGGGCCTCTGAGGTCACAGACATTCCTCTTAAGGGGCTGACGTGTAGAATTACTTGGTGATGGACTCACGTGCTCTGAACTCCAGCACTGGGGCAGCAACTTGCAAGGCTCTAGAGACACACTAAGAGGAACTGAATTGTATGGATTTGCAGTGAGGGCTAAAGGGTCAGCTTTCCCCCAGGGAGAAGAGCTGGAAGAGGCCATTGTTCTATTGTTCATCCCTCCCTCACCTGACTTGTACACCCAGGCAGCTGCCATATCTGAGTCTTCATCAACTTGGCTAACACAGGTTGCCCTGCTCTTGGGATTCCCTGAGATCCTGCCTCTCCCAACTAGTGGGCCCATCCAAATCACTTCCAGTGGCTTTTCCATGCAAATGGCTTGTCTTGGCTCATGCTGCAGACTTTCCTAAAATCTCTCAAAGGTTCACAAAACCCAAACAAGTAGCATCTGGCCTCAGTGTGCCCCGTACCTCTTGTTTAGCAGCCCCAAGCCCAGCACTAGCAGCAGCTGTCCTCGGTGTGTGGCTTGGACTCTTGAGGCACTTCCATGCCCAGCGTGAGTGGTGGTGGCCATCTGCAGATTGCTTGGTGGCTCATACCAGCTGGTCCTGGGAAGAGCACAGGCTGCAGCTGAATTTGGCTTGTAGTAGAGCTCCTCCCAGGAGGCCCCAGCCTACATGCCCGGTGGCTGGCTTCCGTCTGAGCCACAGCACCACCTGGGATCACATCTGAAGACAGAACACCCAAAGGGCAGAAAGTGCAGGCACCAGAGCCCTGCTAAAGCAAATCCTGCTCTGTAGGATCAGACTGTCATTGGCTGGTCCCCACAATAAGTCAGCTTGAGGGTCAGTGCCTTCCATTGACACGCATACAGCAACCAAGGCTCAACTACATCAAGAGGGCACACACAACTCATAGAAATAACATACTTGGAACACCTGGTTCAGGTGAACAGGGAAGATGTGCTACTGGGCCCTACAGCCCACCTACTAGATAAGGCCACTCTACTAAGACCAGGAGTCATAGCAGCCCTACCTAATACATAGAAACAAACATAGGGAGGCAGGAAAAATGAGGAGACAAACATGTCCCAAATGAAAGAACAGAAGAAGGCTCCAGAAAAAGAACTAAATAAAATGGAGACAAGCAATCTACCAGATGCAGAGTTCAAGACACTGTCTATAAGGATATTGATAAACTTAGGGGAAGAATAGATGAGCTCAGTGAGAACTTTAGCAAAGAGATAGAAAACATAAAAGCGGAGATAGGAAACAAGACAAAGAACCAGTCAGAAATGAAGAATACAATAACTGGAATGAGGAACACTTTAGGAGGAATCAACAGTGGATTAAATAAAGCAGAGGATTGAATCAGTGATTTAGAAGATAAGGTGGCAGAAAACATCCAATCAGAGCGGCAACAAGAAGAAAGAATCCAAAAAAATGAGGATGGTTTAAGGGACCTCTGGGACAATGTCAAGCACACCAACATTCGCATCATAAGGATACCAGAAGAAGAGAGAGAACAGAGCAAGGTATTGAAACCTATTTTAAGAAATAATGACTGAAAACTTCCCTAACCTGAAGGAAATAGACATACAAGACCAGGAAGCTCAGAGAGTCCCAAACAAGATGAACTCAATTATGCCCACACTAAGACACATCATCATTAAAATGCTAAAGGTTAAAGACAGAGTATAGTTAACCTATAAGGGAGTCCCCATAAGACTGTCTGCTGATTTCTCAACATAAACTTTGCAGGCCAGAAGGGATTGCAGGAAATATTCAAAGCGATAAAAAGCAAGGACGTATATAACCAAGATTACTCTACCCAACAAAGCTATCATTTAGAATCTAAGAGTAGATGAAGAGCTTCCCAGACAAGAAAAAGCTAAAAGAGTTCATCACCACCAAGCCAGTACTGCATGAAATGTTGGAGGGACTTCTTTAAAAAGAAGTGAAAAGAAAAAAGATAAAAATATGAAAAATAAAATGGCAATAACTACATATCTATCAACAATTACTTTAAATGGAAATGGATTAAAGTCTCCAGTCAAAAGATGGGGTGGCTAAATGGATAAGAAAACAAAACCCTTATATAATGCTGCCTATAAGAGACTCACTTCAGATTGAAAGACACAGGATGAATAAAGATGTTTCATGAAAATGGAAACAAACAAAAAAGCTGGGGTAGCAATGTTTATACCAGACAAAACAGACTTTAAAACAAAGGCTATAACAAAAGACAAAGAAGGACCAGTTATCTCACTTCTGGATATTTAGCCGAAAAAGCCCAAAACATGGTTTTGAAGGGACATGTGAATCCATATGTTCATTGTAGCATTATTTACAATAGCCAAGATATGAAGGCATCCTGGGTGTCCATCAATGGATGAATAGATAAAGAGGTGGTGTGTGTGTGTGTGTGTGTGTGTGTGTGTGTGTACATATATGTATATATATAGAATATTACTTATAAAATATTAATATATAAAATATTACTCATATATAGAATATTAATCCTAAAAAAAATGAAATCTTGTCATCTGTAACAACATGGATCGACCCTAGAGGATATTTTGCTGAGTGGATTAAATCAGAGAAAGACAAATGTCTTAAAATGTCATATGTGGAATCTAGAGAACAGGATAAACAACATAAAGAAGTTCATAGATACAGAGAATATTTTGATGGTTGTTAGATTGGGGGCCTGGGTGAAGGGGGAGGGGATTAAGAGGTACAAATTGGTAGTTACAAAGCAGTTATGGGGATGTAAAATATAGCATGTGGAATTTAGTCAGTATTATTATAATAACTATGTATGGTGTCAGACCAAATGGGTACTGGATTTATAGGGGTAATTACTTCATAAGTTATATAAGTGTAATTACTGTGTTGTACACCTGAAACTAAAATAATATTGTATTGCAACTATAATTTAAAAATATATATAAAAATTAGAAAAAATTCTCCATAAATCTCAATAGACTGGGGTGATACAGTTATACAGAAGACTACAGAGTTATTTATTTGTCTATAAAATGCCAATCACTGAACTACAGAATGGAAAAATATTGGACTTTGCAATAGTCTACATGAAAAATTTTTATGAGGCTTTGTTAAATCCTGTATGAGTCAACAGCACAATATACATGCCAGGAAAGCTTAGACAATTTTAGTCTCCATCTACCAGTTCTACTAAATACTTCTCATAGTACACTTAGAATATGAAATTGAATTCTGAGCATAATGCTACATCAGAATAAGCTGAAGCACATTCAAGAGTGACCAGAGTATTGAAGAGTCTCAAAAGCATATATATTAGGAGTATTTGAACAAGCTAGGGATGTTTTTCTTAGAGATGCCTCAAGTATCATATAAGTGTGTTTAAACAGTTAAAGATCATCAGTGCAGAAAAAGGATTGGACTTGTAGGTTCTACTCAGCCTCAGCACTTCTGACCTTCTTTGCTTTATGTTTTTTCTTTAATGCAACTATTCACGTACTATATATTTTACTTATTCTTCTTGTTACCTGTTCCTTCCCCCCACCCCTCTAGGATGAAAACTACATGAGGGTAGCGATTTTTATCTACCTTATTCACTTACTGCTTTATTCGTTGTGCCCAGGAAAGGTCTGGCACATAGCTGGTGCTTAACAAGTATTTTATTGAATGATAAATGACCATAAGAAATGAATCTGGGATCAATGAGTGAAAGCCTCAGAGGTTCATATTTTGTCCCAGACTATGGAATAACTTTCTGCTACAATGTTAAAGCTTTCTGCTCTGGCTCAGAAAGTAGTGAATACTCTAACCCTGTTAAAACTTGTGCTTTCTAAGTTAACACGTAGCAGAAATACTATAGAAGTGATGCTAGTAGTCAGTTGATACTAGATAACTTCATTTCTTGATGAGATTTCATAATTTTGTACAATATGTTTAGACTAATTTTCTTTCTTAAAATTGAGAACCAGCAAATTCTAAAATTAAACTTATAGCTCTATATGCAATGCGTGCTATAATATTTTTAGTCTTGAAATTAAAAAAGATACATTTACAACTTTTCTTCTTGGGTTTTATGCCTCCCCTTTTTTTCCAAAAGCAGTGATTCCGAAACACAGACCTCTCAAAATTTGGGAACAATTATTGTAGAAACATCCCAGAAAATAAGTCCTATAGAAGATGGAGCAGACCAGAAAGAAAGTGATCAAACAGAAGACAGCCAAAAGCAAGGAAAAGAAATAGTACAAATATATTCAAATACAGCTGGCAAGACTCCAAAGGTAAATGACACTGTTTTGCTTAACTATAAGCTATGCTTTTATTTTTATCTTATGCTTCATAACTTAAATCAAATTTTGTTGCCAGTGATTTAATTTGTGTCCTTAAAAATTAACTTTTTTTTAAGTATGCAGTGAAAAAGATATACTTTTTAATAATTTTCAAGTTCAATTTGTTACAGTTTATTGTATAGATAAAATGGAAATCATATTCTCCTAAATATAAATCTTAAGGGATTTATATCTGAGTCACCAAAAATAAAGATGACAATAAGCTCATTATTGTTTTCAGGTATATGAAATATGCCAAGCCTAGAAACTTCTGTTTTATTAGCCTTTGTGATGATAGTTATTTAGTTTGACTAAATCTATAAATTTCTTATATTTACCTAGTTTCTCAATGTATTTTAAATCTTAAAAATGTAATGTTCCAAAACAACTTATTCAATAATTTTGACTATCGATAACATCGTTTCTCCCTTGATTTATTCAGCATAAATCAGTGAAAAACAGAGGAAAGATCACTTTATTTTGTTGTAAAAATTGTCTTTTAATTAATGTATAGAGTTCTTTAAAAATCAAATCCAAAGTGTTTATTTTTTGAGATATGGCAAGAACTTTTGAAGTAAAAGGTCATGGATGACAAAAGTCTGTTTTAGTTACCACTACAATAAAGTTCAAATGGAGAATTGTATGCTAGTGCCTGCTGATTGATTGATAAATAGATAGATCTTATAGAAATTTCCTATTTGCCACATATTTTTTTTCCTGGGAATTTTTTTAGTTCTAGTCATTTATGTGCAGCATAATGAGTTTATAAATATAACTAACTCATAATTCCATTCATATAATAAGTGAAAATAGTATAAACTACCCTGAACAGATCTCTACACATTGCAGTCAGAAAATAAATGTTGACCAAATCTTAGCCATTGTGTTTTGAAAATATTAGAACTTCAGAACTTCTCACTAACCCAAGATAACCATTATTTTAACTTTAATCACTCGCTTCCCTTTCTTTATAATTTCATCTCTCTTAAAATTATGGTTAATTTTTGCCTGTTTTTAAATTTTATAGATTCTATACAGTATATCTTTTGTTTATTATGTGGAGTTTATTCACTTTCATTGTCGTATATAGTATTCCATTGTCTGAATATGCCTCAATTTATTTATCCATTCTACCGCTGAATTTTAGGTTACTTCGGTTGGGATTTCTTGTAAATAATATTGCAATGAATATTCTTGTACATGTTTTCTATTGCATAAGCGTGGGCATGAAATACAAGGGTGGAATGAAATACTAGGGGTGGAATTACTGTACCATAGCTTATATTTTTCTAAGGCTTTAGTTGATAACGCTGTTTTCTAAGTGTTGTACCAATTTGTTGCACCTACCAGCAAACTGTGAAAATTTTTACTGCTCTTCATCAACAGTTGGTATGTTAGTATTTCTCATCTCAGCCACTTTTGTATGTATGTTGAGGTATATTATTGTGGGTTTAATTTATATTTTTGTGATTGCTAATAAGGTGTTCAGTACGTTTTCATGATTATTGACCATTTGGAAATCTTTAGCAAATTGCCTCGTCAGGTCTCTGCTCATTTTACAAATTAGTTGTCTGTATTTTTCTTATTCTTTTGTAGAAGTTCTTATGTATGCTATATATGAGCCGTTGGATGATTATATACGTTGTAGATATTTTGCCCTACTCCATAGTGTGCCTTTTCAAGGGTCTTCTTAATGGAGTCTTTTAAGGAACCAAACATCATCATTCTAATGCAGTCAACAGTAGAAAATAAAGCAACATGAACAGACAGTTCACCAAAAAGGATAAATGGATGGCAAATAGCATATATAAATGTGTTCCACATTATTAACCATTAGAGAAATGCAGATTAAGACCTTGATGAGATATAGATCCATTAGAACAGCTAAAATAAAAAATAGTGACAATACTAATGTTAGCAAGGATGCAGTGAAACTGAATATCTTTTATGTTTCTGGTGTGAATATAAAGTGGTATAGTACTTTGGGAAACAGTTAGCAGTTTCTTTTTTTAAAAAAAGTTAATCATACAATCACTGTACAACCCAGCTATCTTATTCTTAGATACTTATCCCACAAAAATGAACAATTATGTCTACCCCAAAACCTGTACCTAGATGATCATAGCAGCTTTATTTGTAATAGCCAAAAACTAGCAACAACTAAAATTTTCTTCATTTAGCTGAATGATTAAACAAACTATGGTGCATCCATACATGGAATACTAATCATCAGTAAAAAAAGGTACAAACTGTTCATACATACACAATGTCTTAACTTTGTGACCTCAAATTTCTCATCTTGAGTAGGGGCCTTTCTTTTCTGTCTTCTGTATTCTGCCTTCCTATTTAAATGGAATTTCAAGGTCACAAGGAATTATCAGTTGTCCTGTATTTTGTTGGTCACTTGTCCATCTCAATTCCTGCTTTCACTTTATTTTTGACCTCAGAATTTCCCTTAATATTTTGTCATGTTACAAAGACATTTTAACTGTGTTTCAAAGTATGAAAAATTTTCTGAATTTCTAGTCAGTAAGAATACTGGAAATGGAAGTCCAGTACTTTTTATTTTAGGTCCATTTAATATGATACCAAGAGTAGTGACTAGTATTTATAATTTGGTAGTTCTGTTTTGGATCTTTTTACAGTACTCAGTAATAGCATTTAAATATTAATTGAATCTTAATAAGGCATTGAAACTTTTAAAGAATATATCTTATAAACTGGTTTTGAAGATGAGTTCAAATGAGACATTTCAAAAATATTTTGAGAAATGAAACATAGTTTAAAGGAAAATAATTATTTCAAAGGAAAACCTTATCTTAGATAGGAGTTTCTTGTGTTTGTATTAATAAATAGTTTTATTACTTTTGGGCCATGCCTTATACATAATATAGTATAATTTATGTACCCCTCAACATAAAATATATGGCTCATTGTTATAATAACATTGGGTCAAATTTATTTTTCTTTCCATTTTTACTATAATTATTTATTTGTTCCTGAATTGAGATCTTTGAAAAACAATTTTTGTTTTAATGAAATAGTTTTCTAGATTGAAATTATTCCTGTTTCCCAGTCAACAAATACCTAAGACCACATATTTTATTATTGAGATTTATAATATTTTGAAACATATTCCTATTACAAATTTTGCTTTGGGAAAGCTTTTTAAATTGTTGAGACATTTTGGAACAAAAGTCAACATAGCTTTACTTTATTTAACCTTAGTGTATTGGAATGCCAAGAGGAAAACATACAGCTTCAAGGAAACTTACTTTGTTATCATCAACAATATTTTAGCTTCATTTGTCAGAAGGGATTCATCAGACTACATGCAACAGAGAACAGTCTCTGAGAAAAGGACCGAGATTTCTGGAGAATAAGTTATTAAATACTTTATTTTTGTTGCTTTTACTATATGTACTCCTAGGTTTTAAATAGTCCCCAGGTTAAATTTCTACTACTTTGGGGTTGATGTTGTATTTGTTATCTTCTGTTCTCTCTGTCAACTTTAGTGGATGCATTTGTTCATTTATGGGTTCTTGGTATCAATTATAGAATTTTATTGTCTAGATTTTTTAAAACTGCATGAATAAATATATTTTTAAGTAAAGAAATTTATTATATTGGTTCACTTGAAGTCATAACTGAGTAATGATCTAGTTTTTATGAAACCTTCAAATTTAGGATTATTTTCATTACAAGAATGCCAAAAAACCATCTTTTCAAAAGAAGAATGGTGACATTCAAAAGAGTTCACATACAACAGTTCCTACCAGAGGTAAGAATGCATATGAAATTGACAATGTCTTTGTAATTTATGTGATTTTTAAATTATTATGAACAACATCATTTTTATATAATAGAGTTATATTTTCTCAGTTAACAGAGAAAAGTGGAAAAATATAACTGCCCAGAAATCAAGTAGCAATATTATTTTATTACGAGAACGGATCATATCCTTGCAACAACAAAACAGTGTGCTTCAGACTGCCAGAAAAACAGCAGAATTGTCTGCTAAAGAATATAAAGAAGTCAACGAAAAGCTCCTTCATCAGCAGCAAGTATCTGATCAACGATTTCAGACAAGCAGACAGACAATAAAGGTACAGGGAAGTTTAAAAATAAATTATAATAGACTGTATTATAAAAGCAGATGTTTTGTTTTACATGTGTTGTTTGATTCATATTTGTGTTAGATGTGTCTATGAGTTAACACAAAATCCCAGGCACTGCTAACTAATATAATTAGTTTAATACCTAGATTTCCTTAATAAAGTCATATTAAGGAACAACCTGTATGAGGAAGAGAGTAGCAAATGAAAAAGACAAACATTTTACTAGCATTTTTTTCCACTTAGTTTTTCTTTTCATCTTAACATTTTTGTATGATATTATTATTGCATTATATCTTAGATTTTAAAAGCAGCTCCGTAATGTATTTAGCTTGCCCATTTGCCCATGTCTAAACTTTGGATTTATCATTATATATCACACTATTAACTGGTAATTGCCTTAGATTCTGTTTGCAAATACTAGTTTAAAATGTGAAGATTTTAAGATAAATATCTATGTTAATGTGTTCCTATAATTTATTTATGCTTCTTTTATTCAGGTAAATTTAGTTTTCTGCAACTATTTTTAGATATATTATACCTTACTACTGGTTATTATAATCTTATCTTAAAGCAAATGAAAAAGAAAAGATTGTCCCTTATGTTGCCATTCTTAAAGATATTTGTATAAGGAATGATTTTTAGAAATTCATTGTTGTTTTTACACAGAAGAATTCTTTTAAACATTTTTGAAAATAATTTTAAAATCATGATCACAAAAATTTTTAATTACATTTAAATTTTTCACTTCTAATATTTATTGCTTTGATTCAGGCAATACTTAGAAATGTTTTAATTGTAAAGAATTTAATGTTATACTATTAAGAACTGTGTTCTGGCTTCATTCCCAGAGAAGCCTTTTACTCAAACCTGACCAATGTTCCAAAATTACACTGGAACTTTTTTTATTTTATTTTATTTTTTATTTTTTTAATTTTTATTATGGTAATATTGGTTAATGAAATCCAGTGAGTTTCAGGTGTATAATTCAACAGTAAGGCATATATATATTGCATTGTGTGTTCACTGCCCATAGTTAGATTTCTTTCTGTCACCACAAATTTGATCTGGAAGTTATTTTGTGTGGTCTGGTTTTTACAAATATATTAAGCTTGCTTTGTGGCTTAACACATTGTAGATCCTGGAGGATGTTCCATATGCACTTGAGAAGAATGAGCATTCTGCTTTTGTTGGGTTGAGTATATGTAATGGCTTAACTGATTAATAATGATGCTCTACTTGTCCATATCCTTGCCATATCCTTCAACTTGTTGATATCCTTGGTTTTCTAAGTCTATCAATTATTGAGAGTAAAGTATTAAAATTACCTATTGTTATTATGTTTTTGTAATAATTTTAGTGAGAGTTAATTCTCATACCATACAATTCTCTCATTTAATTCAGTGGTTGTTACTATTTTGAAAAAGTTGTGCAACTATCACCAAAATCAATTTTCAAACCTTTTCATAATCTCTAAAAGAGACCTTGCACTGTTCTGCTATCGTTTTTCCATTCTCCCATTTCTCCCAGCCTTAGGCAACCACTAATCTACGTTCTATCTGTATGGCTCTGCCTATTTTACACGTTTTATATAGTTGGAATCATACAATATTTGGGCTTTGTGTCTGGCTCCTTTTGTTTGGCATAATGTTTTCAAAGTTTTCCATGTAGAATGCATCACTATTGGTATAAGGACTTTGAACATTTACTCCTCTATAAAAACAATGAAAACAGGCAAAAATCACCAGGAATCAACATTTTTATAACGCTGGATACAGAATCTAATAAGGGTTAATATAATATTCCTAAGGCAATTAATTGGTGACTTGGGAAGTTATAGGTTTTTTCAGAAATAAATTTGTTATTTAAAGATTAAATATCATATAAAAGTATTTTACATGAAATCTATAAAGCACTTTATTGAGACTCTGTGCACATTGAGGGACACTTACATTCCTCTGTCGAACTCTGGAAATTCACCAAAGACTTGCAACAATCTAGAGAGTGTTTACTTAAAACAAACAAACAAACACACAAAACAGCTGAATATAAATAAGAACAGGAAATTGTGGCATTTTAATTTGCCTTAGTTCCATCTCCCACTCTCTCAGCTCAGCAGTAGCCTAGGAAAAATGATGGTTCATATTCTCCATGCAGCCTAGCAGCTTCCAGAAGAAGCAGAATAGAGCTGGAATTCCTTCAAAGTCTCATCCCCTAATAACTGTCATTATATGACTTATGTGATGGTTCTCTGGAAGACCCCAGTTAAAAGATGACTCTGATCTCATTCATTGTGAACAGTCTTCTTCCTGGGGGTAATGGAGGAGCAGTGGGGAAGAGATGGTGTATCAAAAACAATTATAGGCAACTATTTTAACTTCAGTCTGCCTGAGGTGATGGATTCCAGTTTAGGTCAAACGATATAATAACTAAATAGCTTAAAAGGAAAAGGTGGGAAATGAGATGTTCTTAAGAGTTTCGCAAGGCTCTGACACGTTCCTGGGAATCTGGAGAACACATGCATTCATAGATCTATGTGCATGCTCAGGAAAGAAATGAGGAAACCTAAGGTCTTACCTCTGTTTTACCTTAAGGCTCTGTACAAGAAGATAGTACATGTTCAGGCGGTATTGTTCATAGTGGCATTATTAATAATAGCCAAAATGTACAAACAATCCAAATGTCCATTAGTTGAGGAATAGATAAACAAATCGTGGCACATACATACAAGGAAATATTATTAAACTACAAAAAAGTAACAGTATTGATACATATTACAACATGGATGACCTTAAAAACATTATACCTAATGAAAGAAGCAAGTCACAAAGGAACACATACTCTACCATTTACATGAAATATCCAGAATAGGCAAATCTATAAATACAGAAAGTATATTAGTAAATGTTTCAGACTGGGAGGGACAGAAGAATATGGAAGTGATTGCTAAAGTGTATAGGTTTCTTTTTAAAGCCATGAAAATGTTCTAAAATTGACTGTGGTCATAGTTGAACATATCTGTGAATATACTTAAAACACCGAATTGTACACTTAAAATGAGTAATTAATGTGATATATCAATTTATATCTCAGTAAAACTTTTTTAAATATTGGCTTTAAATAGGAAAATATCAAGACAAGTAGCAGTATCTCAATGAGTTTATTGGTAATATATTCATTTCTGACAGATCAATATAATGAAAATCATTATCTATTGAATTTAACAAAGCCTACTGCCAACATAAAAATTTGTTAAGTAATAAATATGGTAAAATGTAAAAGCTATGTAACACTTTTAGATATGAAAGAACCTATTATTACATGAAGCACTTACTTCAATTAAACTCAACAAAGTAAAATATATTTAAGGAGAATTTTCTTAAAATTAGTTTTTAATTAAAATAATGTTTTTTTTCCTAACACATTCAATTCTCTATTGCAAAAGTGAACAGGGAATAGCAATATGTTAAAGCTAACAATATTGATCAGCTTTTCCAGTTTGAATGCTTAGTTCCTTGACTTAAGAGCCTTACTCATAATTCATCAGAAACATGAAAAATGAGTCCCAAGTCTTAAGAATAACAAGATGTAAATGCCATACTCTTTTGTTCCAGTAGTATTGCTTAAGTGTATTATGACTGTGGAAACTCCCTTATAGTCACATATGTGTCATTATACAGATTTAAATAACATTGACTCCCAGAGGCAAACTACCAGAATCCATATCGTAAAGGAAAATACCGCCTTAACCATAAATGCACCTTTCAGAAAGTCTTTTGAATGCTTTGCATTACGTAGTAAATAATTATGTATAAGATATTGACTGATAGATATCAAATGATAGATATCATATGTAAATGTTGGTGGAATTTTACATACTATAAAACTTATTTTCTTGGACGTGGTTCCATAGTGTAATGGTTAGCATGTCTGCTTTACATGCAGAAGGTCCTGGGTTTGCGCCCCAGTGGAGCCACAGTCCATGGTCTGTGGCCATGCCACCCTAAACAAACCCAATGTCTGATCTCGGAAACTAAGCAGGGTTGGGCCTGGTTAGTACTTGGATGGGAGACCACCTAGGAAGACCAGGAACTGTAGGCATAAATAAAAACAAACAAAAAAAGAAACAAAAAAAACCTGATTTTCTAAAAAGCTCTCTCCTGAAATAACATGTTTAGAGAAAGCAGAATAATCCTTATTATCCATTTGTATGTGAGTTATTTTGTTAATTTTCTCTGTTTATTTGTTTAAATAACAAAATAGGTTTTAAGAGGTGAATTCTTGCTATAGATTGAATTGTGACACCCAGAATTCCTATGTTGAAGTCTTAATCCCCAATGTTATGGTGTTTGAAGATGGGGCCTTAGGGAAGTAATTAGGTTTAGTGAGATCATTAGGAAGAGGCATTCATGATGGGCTAAGTACCCTTATAAGATGAGAGATAGAACACTCCCTCTCTGTGGGGAGACATAGTGAAAAAGTAACTGTCTGCAAGCCGGAAAGAGCTCTCACTAGAACCTGACCATACTGGCATTCTGATCTCATACTTCCAGCCTCCAGAATTCTAAGAAATTAAATGCATGCTGTTTAAGGCATCTAGTCTATGTATTTTTATTCTAGCAACTTGAGTAGACTAATATGGATTGTGGCACTGGAGAGCTGGGTGCTATTGTAACAAGTATGTAAAAATGTGGAAGCAGCTTTAGAACTGGGTAATGAGTAGATGCCGGAAAAGTTTTGAGGTGCATACTAGAGATATAGACATTAAAGGTATTCTAGAGAGGTCTTAGATGGAAATGAGGAACGTGTTATTAGAAACCAGAAGAAAGACAATCTTTGTTACAGAGTAAAAAAGAACTTAGCTGAACTGTGTTCTAGTGTTTTACAGAAGGTAGAACTTGTGAGCAATGGATTTGTATTTTTTTTTATTCAGAGTAATTTTTTGGAACCACTTTTGGTTCACAGCAAAATTGAGGAGAAGGTACAGAGATATAACATATACCCCCTGTCCCCACACATACATAGACTCTACCATTATTAATATACCCACCATAGAGGTATATTTATTATAATTGATGAACCTACAATTGATACATCATAATCACCTAAACTCTATCATTTACCTTATGGTTTACTCTTGGCATTGTACATTCTTTGGGTTTGGATAAATGTATAATGGCATGTATCCATCCATGTATCAATTTTTCCTGCCCTAAAAATCCTCTGTGCTCCACCTATTTATCCCTCTCCCCAATCTCTAGCAACTACTGATCTTTATACTATCTCCATAGTTTTGCATTTTTTGGAAAGTCATATATAGGCATACCTCAGAGATATTGGGGTTCAATTCCAGACAACCATAATAAAGTAACTCAATAAAGCAAAAAGCATAATCTTTTTGCTAGTAAAGGGTCTTTCCTTCAATTTGTAAAACATGCAACAGCTGTGAAGCTCAATAAAACAGAATGCAGTAAAACAAGGTGTGTCTGTAGTTGGAATCATACAATATGCAGGCTTTTCAGATGGGCTTCTTTCTTTTAGTAATATGTACTTAAAGTTCCTCCATGTCTTTTCATAGCTCAATAGTTTATTTCTTTTAGCACTGAAGAATACATAGTCCATTGTCTGGAAGTACCACAGTTTATGTATCTGTTCACTTACTGAAGGGTATCTTGATTATTCCCATGCTTTGATAAGTATGAATAAAGCTGCTATAAACATCTATGTGCAGGTTTTTGTATGCATATAGGTTTTCAATGCCTTTAGGTAAGTACCAAGGAGAGCGATTGCTGGATCATATAGTAAGCATATGTTTAGTTTTGTAAGAAACCACCAACTGTTGTCCAAAGTTGCTGTACCATTTTGCATTTCCACCAGCAATGAAGGAATTTTCTATTGCTCCTCATTCTCACCAGCATTTGTTGTCAGTGTTCTGGATTTTGGCCATTCTAATAGATGTGTAGTGGTATCTCATTGTTTTAATTTGAATATCCCTGATAACATGATGTACAGCATAGTTTTAATGCTTATTTGCCATCTGTTTATTTTCTTTTGTAAAATTTTTGGGTCTCGCCCACTTTTAATTGGGTTGCTTGTTATTTGCTGCTGACTTTTACGAGTTCTTTGTATATTTTAGATAACGGTCTTTTATCAGGTGTGTCTTTTGCAAATATTTTCTCCCAGTCTGTGGCAGAATAGGCCTTCTCATTCTTTCAACATTGTCTTTCACAGAACAGAACTTTTTAATCTTAACAAAGTCCAGCTTATCATTTATTCTTTTTCATGCCTTTAGTGCTATATCTAACAATCTATATCTAACAATCTAATCTTAACAAAGTCCAGCTTATCATTTATTCTTTTTCATGCCTTTAGTGCTATATCTAAAAAGTGATTGCCATACCTAAGGTCATTTAAAGATTCTCCTATGTTATATTCTAGGAGTTTTTTAGTTTTGCATCTTACACATAGGTCCATGATCCATTTTGAATTAATTTTCATTAAGGACAGGACATAAGGTCTTTGTCTAGAGTTTTTTTTTTTTTTGCCTGTAGATAATCAATTGTTCTTGCACAATTTGTTGGAAAGACTATCTTATCTCCATTGTATTGCCTTTGCTTTTTTGGTCAAAAATTAGTTGACTATACTTATGTGGGTCTGTTTCTAGGCTCTCTATTATGTTCCATTAACCAATTTCTTCCTTCCTTCCTTCTGTTGACTAATCTGGGTCTTTTGCTTTTCTATGTAAACTTTAGAATCAGTTTGTCAGTATCCACATCCTGGGGTTTTTATTGGGATTTCAATGAATTTATAGATCAAACTGGGAACAAGTGACATCCCAATGATATTATGTCTTTCTGTCCATGAATATGGAACATCTCTTCATTGATTTAGTTCTTTAATTCTTATCAGAGTTTTCTAATTTTTCTCATATAGATCTGCATATTTTGTTAGATATTTATTGAAGTATTTTCTTTTTAGGGATGCTAGTGTTTTGCTTTTAATTTCAAATTCCACTTGTTCGTTGATGGTATATAGGAAAGGAATTGACTTTTGTATATTACCTTGTATTCTCCAACAATGCTATAATCACTTATTTGGTCCAGGAAGTTTTTTTTGTTTTGTTTTGTTTTTTCTTTCTCCTTTTTGTCTCTCCTTTTGGGTTTTCTACAAAAATAATCATTTCATCAGCAAAAAAAGAGACAGTTTTATTTCTTCCTTTTTAATCTTTATTTCTTCTTTTTTTTTTTCTTTTTTTTTTTGTCATCTTGGTGACTTAGCTAGGACTTCCAGTATGTTGAAAAGCCAGGGTGAGAAGCACCATCTTGCCTTGTTTATGATCTTAGTAGGAAAGCTTCAAGCTTTTTTCCATTAAGTGTGATGTTAGTTGTAGGGTTTTCATAGATACTCTTTATCAAGTTAGGATGTTCCCCTGTATTACTAATTAACTAGAGTTTTTATCTTAAATGAGTGTTGAATTTTGTCAATTACTTTTCTGCATCTATTGATATAATTGTGTGATTTTTATTTTTTAGTCTCTTAATGCAAAGGACTATATTCATTGATTATCAAGTATTTTACTAGTCTTGCTTCCTGGATCATAGTGTATAATTCTTTTTTTATATTGTTGGATTTTATTTTCTAATATTTTGTGGAGTATTTGTACATCTATGTTCATGAGAGGTATTGATCTAAACTTTTCTTACGGTTTTGTCTGGTTTTGGTGTTAGGGTAATTCTGGTATCATAGAATGAATTAGGAAGTATTCTCTTTGCTTCCATCCTCTGAAAGAGATTATAGAGAATTGGTATAATCTTTTCCCTTAAAAGTTTAGTAAAATTCACCAGTGAATAAGGGCCTGCTGCTTTTCATTTCAAAGGTTATTAATTATTTATTCAATTTCTTTAGTAGATATGGGTCTATTAAGATTGTCTATTTCTTCTTGTGTAAGTTTTGACATATTCTGTGTTTCAAGGAATTAGTTTATTACACATAGATTATCAAATGTGTGGGCATAGAGTTGTTCATAATATTCTTTTATTATCAATTTAATGTCCAAGGACCTGTAGTTATATCCCTTCTGTCATTTCTGATATTTGTAATTTGTGTCCTTTGTCTTTTTTTTCTTAGTTATTCTAATTAGAGACTGATCAATTTTATTGTTCTTTTCAAAGAACTAGCTTTTGGTTTCATTGACTTTTATTTTCAATTTCATTGATTTCTGCTTTAATTTTTATTTTATTTTATTTTTTTTGTACTTACTTTAGTTTCAATTTGCTCCTCTTTTTCTAGAGTCTTAAGGTAGAAACTTAGATAAGTGATTTTAGATCTTTTTTTCTAATACATGCATTTAATGATATAAATTTTCCTCTAAGCATTGCTTTCACGTTGTCCCACAAATTTTGATAAGTTGTGTTTTTATTTTTATTCAGGTTAAAATATTTTAAAATTTCTTTTGAGATTTTTCCTTTGATGCCATGTGTTAATTTGAAGTATGTCTTAGTTGTCGCTTTCTAGTTTAATTCATCTATGATCTAAGAGCAGGCATTACATGACTTCTGTCCTTTTCAATTTGTTAATGTATGTATTATGGTCAGGAATGTGGTCTATTTTGGTGAATGTTCCAGGTGAGCTTGAGAAGAGTGTATATTTTTCTGTTATTAGATGAAGGAAAATATGTATTTTGCAGTTGTTAGATGAAGTAGTCTGTAGATGTCAGTTATATACAGTTTATTTTGAACTTCGTTTAAGCTCAACAATGTCCTTACTGCTTTTATTTTCTGGATCTCTCCATTTCCAACAGAAAGGTGTTACAGTCTCCAATTGTGATAGTGGAATTATTTATTTTTCTGTGTAATTCTATTAATTTTTGCCTCCTATAGCTTGATGTTCTGTTGTTAGGCATATACACATTAAAGATTGTTATGTCTCCTTGGAGAACTGATTTCTTTTCTTTTCTTTTTTTCTTTTTTTAGATTTATTTTTTAAATTAGTTTCAAATATATCATACATTGGTTAGACATCTATATAGTTCATAAAACGATCCCCCCAATTGCTCCCTCCCTCCCCGACCCTCCACCTAGCCAATGTATTAATGCTAACTGCATTCTCTATGCCATGCTCCCCATCCCCGTGACCATCCATCAGTGACTAATTTGTACTTCGTTAACCCTTCACCCCATTCTCCCAGCCCCTCAACCCACTTCCTCTCTGTCCGA
>NW_006441071.1:2999801-3026034 GCF_000325575.1 Pteropus alecto | reverse complement strand
CTGCCCCTCCAGGGCCACCTGCTAGGATTCAGCAATCAATCCACAGATGTTGTGCTTATAGTTGCCTCAAAAGGTCACACCAGAAACCAAGACCAGCTGCCTCCAGTGTGAGTCTTGTGCTGCTCAGCAAAGATCACCAGACTTGCTGGCTATACCAGGATGTGGCTTGGGTGGAGCTGCGAGTTGGGGGAGGCGGGGTTTCAGGGAATACTCTGGGCAGAGCGACCTCTGTTATCCAGTTTGATGACTTCCCGGCTCTGGCGGAGCTGTGTCCATGCACTGGGAGGAGGAAGGGCTCAACAGGGAACAATGGATACTGCTGGCACTTCTGTACAGAGTGAGTCTCTCCTAGGTCCTCACTCCGGCAATGTCTCCCTGTAAGTCTCTGATGCCCTCTGTGCACAGTCAAATCGGCACGGTGCTCAAAGCGAGCAGGTCCGTCACTGCAAAAATCTGCTCATGGATGCAGCCCCTTTAAGATGCCTCTGCTGCTGCTGTTGCCTTGGTTTCACTCAGTTGCTCAAGACCAGGCAGCCCTGCGTCCTCGCCCCATCCTACCTTCTGCCATTGAAGGGTGATTTCTTGTATTTCTCCCTAGTTCTATGGCTTGTTCATCTAGATCCCAGGCGATTTTCCTTGTTGCTTGTTCCTTGTTTCCGTCACAACTTTGATTTAGTAGCCAGAAGGATGAACAGAGCCTCTATCATCTATGCCATATTTTAATCTTTATCCAGAACTGATTTCTTTATTGTTATGTAATGCCCTTCCTTACCGCTAGTAAATTCCCTTGTTTTGAAGTCCTCTCTGTCTATAATTAATATAGCTACTCTTGCTTTCTTCTGATTAGTGTTAGCATGGTATATTTTTCTCCATTGACTTTTAATATATATGTATGTTTACATTTAAAGTGGATTTCTTGTAGACAACATAAATTTGGGTCTTATTTTTTGATTCACTCTGACAATGACAATGTGTCTTTTTGGCGCATTTAGAGCATTTAGAACATTGATGTTCAAACTGATTATTGATATAGTTGGATTTACATCTACAACATTTTATTTCTGTAGATAGAACTCCATTAATAATGTTCCTGCCTTCATGAAATTGGTATTGTATTTTAGGAAAGACTAATAGTAAGCATACAAACAGATCAATGAGGTAATTTTAAATAGTGAAAATTATTTTGAGGAAAATTATTTTGAGGATTCTGGGGTAGAATTTATTAGGTAGCTGGCTTCCCCTTTAGTTTAGGTCCTGACTCAACCTACAAGGGGACATTTAACAGTAGTATAGCTTGATACCATTCAAATTATGACAATGAAGAAATTAGGTCAGCTTTATAAACAGACTATTATATCCATGACTAAAATAGCTTCTGAGGAATCTTAGCTCTGATTCCAGTAGCACTGTCATATTCTTTAATTAAAATTTTATTTCTATACCTATACATACATATCACCCATTTAATGTATTATACTCTTTTGAATGAAGTTTGTATAGAAAAAAATATATTTTTATATAAATATTATATTTACTGATACAGAGAGATTAACATGCTCAAGATCATAGAACTCCTACATGGCAGAACTGGGTAATCCATACCCAGGCAGTATGAATTCAGAACCTGTGCTCTTAAGTGCTATACTCTGCTGCTTTTCACAAAACAACATCAGCTAGCATGTATTCAATGACTATTAGGCATGCTTTCTAGGCATTAAAAAAAAATTTTTCTATTGACTCTTTATATGAACCTTATAAGGAAAATATTATCCTCATAATGTATATGATGCAATTAAAGCTTGAAGAATTGAAGCTAGTTGCCCAATATCAGGCTAAGTTGGTAGCTCCAGGAGTATGACCTACATAATCTCTTGATCTTAACTCCACAATCTTTTTAATTTTCTAAGCTGATTTTTATATAATTTTGCATTCAGTAATTTTAAAGTTTAACATTTGTTGGTTCTGTTGCATCGAGTAGCTAATTAGCTCCTCAAGGGTGAAAACCATGTATTATACTTCCTTGATAACTTTCATAGAATCTTTATAATTGAGGGCATATTACATAGTACAATAAAAGGAAGGTTGACTTATTGACTAGTTTTTACCAAGATACTGATATGATATTGCATAGTTTTATCAAGATGAAAAAATTGCTTTCTACTTCAAGAACCTTCCTCTTTTCTTTATATTACTCTAAATTCAGCATATCACTCAAAGCCTGGTTCATGTATCACTTCCTGTATGCAACATTTCTTGGAGCACTTTCCTTTTTCTAAGTTTAGCATAAAACAAAGGAAGAATTCTGTTGTAATTTATTAAGTTTGAGGCAGTAATTTGACATGTAAGTGATACTATCATACAGGCTTTTGTGATTAGGAACTAGAGAATCAATTCGAGAGTTAAACATGGAAGAGCAGATATACATAGATCAAGATCAAATATTCATTCACATTAAGGAAGTGCAGACATTGATGACATTGAAGGAGCTGACTAAAAAGTTGACAGACCAACTAATAGATTAATAATGTCATTAAATTTTGGAAGGTATGCTTTTGATATGAGAGTAATGTGGTATCGTGCTTTCAAGGAGAATGGTGCATACCATTTGTCACAAATACTACTAGGTCCACATCACTTATTTATGTTACCTTTCTGATAACTATAGGCATTTAATTTTCTGAACCCTGGTTTGTACAATGGACCTATATGTTTTCTAAAGAAAGAGGATACTTTTTTTATTTCCTCCACAAAGAGCTATCTCTCTCTATATATATGTAAAACCCAGTGCTTTGTGTTCATAGAAGGAGGCATGACAATATTTCCAAACATTGGAGAAGAGATGCTTTACAAAATATGGCATGGAGAACCAGACTTTCACCCCTGACCATGCTGCCTAATAGCTGCCTTTACCACTACTCAACTGGAAGTGATCCAAGAACTCAAATATAATCTTTCAGCATACATGTTATAAATATACACTGCTGTTTATTTTGTGATTAAACATCATTATCGTCTCTGATATCTTGATGAATTCTTGATTCCCCTGTCCTCTGAGTCAGATACAGTTAAATCTGCAACAGGAGATTTTGTTCTACAAACTTTTTTGGCAATAGCAATCTTTAACAAAGCAGGTTCTTTTTTAAGATTTGAGTTTTCAATTTTGCTTCATCTCTTGTCAAATTACATTAACCAATTAATCTTAAATTAGTTTAATCAATCCCCAAATAAAGGACTTTTGCCAAGTGTCGGAATCTGGAATTAAAAACAATAGAGCATAACTCATTCAACAAATGCCTTGGGTTTTTAGGTTAATCTAGCACATAAACATTAAGCATACTGCCTACTAAATCTGAAGAATCTTTTAGCAAACCCTATAACTCTAATAGGGCCAGATTTTATGGATCTCCATAAAACATTTCATCTATGTAGATTTATATTATATTGTAGCCTAAACTTACATTTGTCTTTGGTTTATATTTATTTACATAGCTATTATTCGAAAGATTGAAGGCATTACATTGTACTGGACCCATTTTTTTTCTGTCAGGCATTGCAGAATTTTAAATAGCCTAATTTCCATTTTTGTGATCTGCGTTCACACCTCTAGTAATAACGAAGTAGAAAATTACTCTCTTATTGTACTTCATTGCTAATCTCCAGAGTTTTCTTTTATTTTACTCCAATAGCTTGTGTACTACACATTCCTTGTAGGGTATTCAGTTTATATATGTCAGATTCTCTAGGGCCATGGCTTTTGCCAGATGAAGCACTTTTGATTTTTGAGGCTGATGAAACACAGCGCTATTATTGATCTGTGCATGACATAGCCTGTCTCTCTCCAAGCAGAGTGTAGCAACATTTATCCAGGAATTTGTGAAATGTCACTCGGATCATGTTCGCAAGGTAAACTGTGCAAAAACCAGGATCTGAGCTTGGAATCCATGTGGAATTGGACGTGACTGTCTTATTCCTATGTCCGATCTTCTAGATGAACCAAGCGATATTTGTTAACAGAATGTCTGTGTCTTATATTAGACTTTGTAAGGAACTATTATTATTTAGAACACTGTGTACTGTAAAATCATACTTATACTTTGTTTTCAAATTCACTTGTGATCTTGCCACAGAAAATATTAAGAAAATGTGACTTGTTAGACATTTATTTTCTGTTTATAATGAACAATGTTATATTACACAGTCTTATATTCCTAGTACTGTTTTCATTCTTTGCATCAATATACTTTCAGGTAAGTATGTCTCATTAAAATATCAACAGGCCTAGAAGTAACAAATTATAACATTTTTCTCGCTGTGGGATTATTATATTTAAATTTGCATATATTTTAGAGTTTGGTTTGCACATAGATAAGTGTTTATATTTGCCACAATTCAGTTAGTTTAATGCACCTAACACATGAAAGGCACTCTAATAATGGGATATCTAACAACAAATTAAACATGATTCTTGTCCTATATAAGATAGTAATAGAGCAGTTGGACATTGGACATGAGTATTACAATACAAGGAAATTGTGATACATATAGCATGATTGATGTGTGTGTGTGTGTGTGTGTGTGTGTGTGTGTGTGTGCGTGTGTAAAATATACCATGGACATGAATGGAGAGAGACAGTCATTTATCACTGTTGTTGTTTAGTAATGCTTTTGAATAAGGTGGCATTGGCTTTAGATTTAAAATTTGGTTTGATTTTGAAATGTGTGTGGAACAAAGCTATCAGAAGGTGGAAATCTTGAAAAGGCCTCAAGGTGAGATATGGTTTGAATATGAATAGTGAGTAATCTGGTATAGTCAGTGCTTCTCAACCCTAGCTGCACACTACCTCACTTGTGTAGCTTTTAAAAATACTTACCAGACCCTACCCTAGACCAATTAAATTAATATCTAGGGGTGGTCCCTGCCTCTTGCTAGTTTTTAAAAGCTCTGAGATAGTTCTGATGTACGGTGAGGACTGAGATTCAAGTTTGAGAGAATAGAGATTAAATGTAAGCAACTAGAAAAGAGATTGTTTAATTATCAAGGCAAAAAATGATAAATATCTAGACAATGCTGATAGAAGTAAAAAGAGTTAGAAAAAAACTGAGATATTTTGCAGTGGTGCAATACAGTTTGATGACCAGTCATACATAAGAGAGTTAAAAAAAGTGAGGTATTTATGATACCTGCCAGGAATGTAATTAAAGTAATTAGAAAGTTGATGATAGACTATATTATAATATACTGGATATTGGGGGTGGGGACTTCATATTAAAGCACACCAAGAAAGTTGGATAAAATATAGCAAATATTCTTATAAATGAATACTAGAACTTCCATCCCCAAAAAGGAAATATAAATCCCTAGAGGCTAAAATACATGACAGCTTACCACTGTACAAAGTGGTAATTTGTCACTGAAGTGAAGCTATCAAGTGGGCAGTAGGATATTTGAGTGTAAAATTTAGAGATATTAAAAAGTGAAAAAGGAATATTTAAAATCCCTATACTTTTTTTTTTGGAAGTACATACACATATTAAAAGTATAAAGAAATGTAAGAGAATGATAAACATCAAAGGTATTCAGGATAGCGATTATTTTTGGTCAGTCAGAGGAGAAAGTTCATGGCCTTCAACTGTATTGGTAATACATTATTTTGCTGAGTGGTTGATATATGGGCATTCATTATATTTTTCTTTGTATATCTATTGCATATTTGAAATATTTCATAAAAATGAAGAAAGAAACCTATTGATGCCGTTATCCCAGAGAAGGGATGCTGGAGGTGGAACAGATCTTTGCAGCAAGATAAGTTTGGGGGAGTATCTGATGTATGGGCAGAAGAGGAGTCAGAGAAGGAGAAGGTAGGAAAGTGCTTTTATACAGCAACAGGGAGGGAAAGTTTTTAACAAGAAAAAGAGTTGGTCAAAAGTGTCAGATGCCATTGAGGAACTGAAAATAGGACAACTGAGAAGAGGTTGTTGGATTTTTCTTAGAAGGCTTTGTTAGCAGGACTTTCTTGGTAGCAGGTAACAGAAACTGAATTGAAATATAAGAAAAAAAAAGCTCACAAAATCAAAGGGTGAACTGAAGAGAATAAACTTAGGAAGAGCAGTGATAACTGGAGCCAGATTCTCAAATACCTTTAATGTTTCTCTTTATCTCACTTCTCCTCCTCTCAGACTAGCTTTCTCCATGGTCATGGATATTGGCCATGTAGTTAACATCCTTATAGCTTAGACTCCAAAAAAGAAAGGGATTTCTTCCTCATCTTTCCAGTCTTCGTTGATTTACATGGTTTGTAAGTTTCTTAGACCATAGGAAGAATTGCTTTGTTTATATGTAATTTTTTGTTAGGATTTAGGTTTATTTTATTATATGCATTTTTTTATCTACATGAATAATTGGCAGGAAATTGGAAAATCATGCAGGATACAGGGCAGTTTCTATTCGGTAGGGCTTATCTATACATTGCAGTCCATGTGGTGTTCCTGGCTCTCACTCATTTCAGTGTCTATCATTGTGGTACTCAAAAGTACCCCCACTTATTTCCTAAATACATATCTAGGTAGTATATATTCTTTGAGAAATAGGAGAAAAGCAGAGAAACCGGCTCCATTAATAAAAATAAAAAGAATTCCAGACCACTCTCTTTCCAGAGATCTGTATGAATCATAATACTTCACACAGCACAGCTGACTGAGAATCAGATAATTCATTGAGTGACTACTCTGTTAGATCAAGCCTTACAACTTGAAAGAATAATGATAAACAGAAGATAATTCTTAATAGAAAACAAAGTGAAAGATGGTGGAAGAAGTTACCATGTGAAATTTTTTGTGTAAAAAAAAAGAGCTTTTCATTGAAACCTATGAGAAATATCTTGAATAATATAGTCTTAAGTCCAAGCTTTGTAAATCTCTTATTTAATCTTTTAAAATAAATTTTGACTCCATGCCATGAAAGGTAATTTTTTAAGTAATTTTCACATATATTATGTTTTAATTTCAGGAATCCCATTTTAAGTGGTATTGATAACTTTTTATTATATTGGAAGAAAACTATTTTTTTAAAGAAATGTCCAGTTTTTTACTCTCTTGAACCTTATGAAACTTACACAGGGAATAGAGACAACCATTATTGTTTCTCTTGAGAATTCTAGTGGGGTATATTTATAAATTTAATCAACATCATATAAAGACTTAGTACTGCTGCTGTTAAATTTGTAATGAGTTGTAGGATTTTTAAAATTCCCTAGCCAGCTTTCATCCAAGTAATTTGTTTGCAGAGCTTAGATGTAGTACATCTGAGGAAAGAGATACAGTTAAGTATTGACCCTATCAGTAAAACATTTCAATTCCTAAGTATTAAGATGCTATTTATATTTAGTACATACTTAGAAATGTATATCATTTTACTAGTTTGAATACACAAAGTTGGAGCTAGACATGATGATCTTTAACCTTTGGGTTTATTACCCAAACAGTTGGTAATATTTTATATCAGCATGACAATGCATCATTCCTATTCATTTATTCCAGTGTAATTTAAATAATTTAATGTTCATATACATGCTTTTTAGAGGCTTATTAATTGAAAATGCTTTATCTTATAAAATATGAATTACAGAAGTATATCATGGTCTATCATAAATTTTTAGAAGGCAAAAAATTTTTAATTTTTTATTATGAATATCAATGCCTTTCTTTTGAAGTCTATATAGTAATTAAGTATTATGAGCAATTTTTAATTGTCTAGATCCTCACTTCCATTTAGTAACAATACTACATGTGAGCTAATTTCCTCAAGCCAGTCCACGAAGGCCTTTTTATGCAATAAAACATAGTACAATAGAAAGTAATGTCACACCACTAGGATGGAAAAACAATCAGAAAATTTTTGAAATCTGTTGCTTAGGAAAATCAAATTTAATTAGAAGAGAATGAGGCAATCTTTATGAGACTCTGCAGATGTTCTAGGTTTTGATAGCCTTTGTTCCTGATAACTCAATCACTCTCTATAACTTTACTTAAAATTTTATGGCTGTTCTTTACTTAGATATAAATATAGTATTAATATCACAAACTATTATTTTTGATGATTTGGCATATTTACTTATTTTTTCCTTTTTTTGTCTTTTTTTGGTAGTTTAATTAGGATGGATTCTTTTCCTCCTGACCCCACAAAACATAAATAACTGAAAAAATATTGACACAAAGGGTGGAGGAAGAATACAATTAAAGAGGATATGTGTATACAGTACACGTGAAGAATAGATATTTATATGCTGATTAGCTGAATTTAAGCTATATAAAGCAGGGGAAGGAGAGTGAAAAAGAAGAGTTTAGAAAACATTTGGTTTCTTTTTTTGGTACATCAGATGACACTATCTCATTCCTATTAGGGAAGAGAATCAGAATGAGAATGCGTTACAACTTTTGATGGTCATTAGTAAGAATGTCATGTGTCGATCAAATGTCTAAGAGGGCTGAAACGGAACTGATAATATTACCATATGAACAGTAAAAAAATCTTATGGTAGTAATGATATATTGTCTGAATATAGTTTTGGTTCCAAATATCTGTCTCTGTACTTAGAATTTGGTATGTATTGAGGGAGCTTTTATTTTCATAACTAGAACAGATGATTTGAAATAACACCTACAGTTGAGTTCTTATTGCTATGAATATATCAAATATTGTTTTCTATGAGTATTTGAAAGTCAGTTGTATTAGTTAATTTTCCAAACTTAAGTTATAATACGTTCTTACTGATTTTTTTTTCCATAGTTGTGGGGACAGAAGTTTAAATGATGCGGTTTCATTCCAGTCCAGTTGTATTCATTAGTTTAGTTATTCAGATTATTTTGAAACACACTATATTGCTCATATCACATGGATTAATATTTACTATAAATGCCTATAATGTCAAAACTATTAAAACAAATTAAAACATACATGCTAAATGTTTTTAGTATCTGGGGATGTTTTGAAAATTTAAAGTATTAATAAACTTTTACACAATTTGACATTTGAAATAATAGTGTTGCTTTTCATTTTGAGAAATCATATTCAAACATATTTATAAAATAATTATTTAATTGGGCATTACCTAGAACTCACATTACAAAGTATAAGGGCATTGAATTAATTTTACTCCTTGAAAATGTTACTGAGAGTAGCATATCTCTTATCCATATGCAGATATCCATATTTCTTTGATAGAATCTAATTTGAACGCATCAAGACAGATTGGCATTTTCCGTACCATAAAAAATTGCTTTGTTAATTGCAAACCATATTTAGTATGACCTTATAACAAAGTAGCACCTTAAGTATCATGCTTTGTCTTTAATGTGCACATTGGAGCTGGGTTCATCTGTATTAGACAAGTACACTTCATGAATAGTTTTTTCTTGATAGGCAATTAGCAGTAATTAGGAAGATTCACCTCAATAAGATGTCAACATGAGATTGTTTAAAAAAGTTGAATGTCAGTGACTTAAAAAGAAAGTTCTTCTGACACATAGGTATGGCATGTGAAACATGAAATGTTAATTTAACTTTTCTGCTTATTATTCATGCACAATATTATTTTGTCATTCAGACACTACACTGACAGAGTGTAAAGGGTGTTAAAATAGTGCTGCTAGAATAAAAAGAGGATTAATCTACCATTGGCCAATTAGCCAAAGGGTACTTAATGGTCTCTAAAGGCTACTGAAGTCTAACTACTAGCAAAAGCATTGGTAAAAAGTCCTCTATCTTACCTTCATTTGCTTGACATTTAGTGAAACATACTGTAGGCTTTTAATAACTGCATTTGTCAGAAAATGGTTTTATAAATGAGCGATGTAATAACTCAGTGTATTTTTCATAAGAAATTTTGTTACATAAATAATTTCATCTCTGCCTAAGATCTTTTTTCTTTTTTCTTTTTTTGGGGGGTGGTTTTTAATTTTTAATTTTTTTTTTTTTAAAAATCTCAACTATCAAAACAAAGGAAAATTCATGCTTTAAATTTAAAACACTTGTTACTAACTTGAAAGAGTTATTAATCTGAACCATTTATTTTCGTAGATAAGTACTTGTATGGAAAATATTCTGCTAGTGACCTAGAAACCCGTGTAATTTTCTTTGTAACTCATATAATGTTTTAATTAAGTGACTGTGCTTTTAGTCTTATACACGTACAACATAGAGAATTTTATTTCTTTTAGTTTTATTCCTTGTAAAAGAATAATATTCCCAGTGAAAGAATATTGATTCTATTCACAGGAAGGAGAATTATCATTAAAATCATGGTGGCTTTCTAGGACATTCTTGCCTATAGAATTCACATAGATATTGTTCAACTAGAATTTTGTCTCCAGTCTTTTTGCTATAATTCTGGTAACAAAATTATGCTATTATAATTTTTAAAAATCACAACAAGATTTCAAAACTGCTGTCTCTACTTAAGTGCGAACCAAAACAATCTGACTGGGAGATATAAATGAACTTATTTATGTAATCAACATGAAGTAGCCTTCTTCAATATTCTCGGTCCTATGCTGAATTCAAGATTAAAGAGTTAGGTGAAATAATTGGAAACAGACTATTCCCACTTAATGATTGTTTTCCTCTACTTTGACTGTCAAAGACTTTGGGTTCAAAAGAAGAAAAATAACAGGCCACTATTGTTGTAGATGGAAACTGACGCTCTCACTTTTTACTCTGGTTACTGATTGACCTTTTCCAACATTTGACATCTAACCTTTGCCCCAGCATGGACTGCAAAGCATCCTTCTGCCACCAACTATTTCCTCCATAGACTTCTCAGAAACTTTGCTCCTGTGACCCTGACATTCAACCTCACATTTAGCTGGATTTTCTAGAATTTCCATGTGTCTACTTTTCAGATCCCACTATCCCAACTAAAAATGCTTTTCAAATTTTTTAAATGGTTTATGACTTTAAGTTTCTAATCCAGTGGTAAAAAACATGTGGGGAGAACTGAGCAGTGTCTTTCAATACTATATCGTAGTTACCGTTCAGAAGAAAATGTTAGGTCAGAATCCATCTCTTATTAGAAGTGAAGATCTGTACCACATCCCATTCTTTTTCCTTGGAGCACTGCTCCTCAACTAGTTGACTACTCAAAGCATTTTCATGACATGTGCCACGGCTAGCATCATCACCATTGAGTAGACAGATGTTGAATATTTTCATCGAGATCAGAGAGTATCTAAAATTTATTGTTTGGGGGTGATTAGGGAAATTATTTCTTTAGGTTTAATTTTTTTCTAAGCTCTTTACTTCTTTTCACAGAAGCCTTTTACTTCTTTTACTTCTTTTCACTTGGGCTGTGGAATATTTTCCGTGGGCTCTGTTTTATTTTTTTCTAATAATTCATTCTTGAACATTAAAATGTTTACAGAGACTCCCTGTTGAAGAAGGGATTCTCTATCTCCCCAGGGCTGCCCTCAGTTTCTTCATCCATGTTCTGGTGATACTTTCTGTAGAGTAAAAATTAGACAGTAGGGTGGTTGTATCTGGCTGTGGTTTTTAACGTTCTGTGCAGCTCCTAGGAAACATTTGACAAAACAAATCAGAAGAGAACATGGAAGGGGACTGGCTATAACCAGCATTTACCAGATAGAGTTTGAAAGCAGCAGCCGTTCCCTTAGCTCTCTGTTTTATTTCCTCAGTTTATTGCAGTTTATTTATTTACTGCAGTTTTTTGTTACATATTTCTAGGATATAGACCAGTAGCTACCTAAGGGTTGTAACTTTTTGTTATAATCCTTGAAAACACAGAGTTAGTACAGTTCCTACTGCATAGCATGTATAAGAAGAACAAATGATAGGTTAAGTCAGTTTCTGAATCTAGTTATTCTTTTCAAAATCTTCCAGAAAATGTTAAGTTGAGGCCCAGAATAAAAGGAATTCATTAATGAACTCCCATGTAAGAGCACAAGGGAGAATACGTCAAGGATGCTTATTTGCCCTGTTCATGGGATTCCACAGTTACTGTCGAAAGCAGCAAAAGGAAGCTTCGGGCTAGAGGATTTTTCTTGGCAATTAAACTACAAAATGCAGATTTGGTAGAGACAATTTATACTTCTAGCATAGAAAATGGAACAAACTTTTAAAAGAAATTGAAGAAATAAAATGAACACAAACATGGATAAGGAGAAGAAATTTAAACTAGAATGAGGATATTATACACTATACACTATGGGGTTCAGGATACTTGCTCAAAGTAGGGCAGGGTGGCAATAAGGGAACAAGGAATACCTTTAAGAAAGGGGTGGAGTTTTTAAAAATTGGGCCTCATATTAATTTTCCTTGCTACGAAACAAATTACTACAAATTTACCAATTTAGAAACAATGTACACCTTCATTCCCTCAGTTTCCATGGTCAGGAGTCTGATACAGCTTAGTGGGGTCCTCTGCTCAGAGTATCACAAAGATACAATCAGTGTGTCAGCCAGGCTGCCTTCCTTTCTGGAGCTCAGGCTTTTCTTCCAAGCTTGTGGGTTTCTTGGGAAAATTTGGTTTCTTGTGGTTGCAGGACTGAGGTGCCCATTTTCTTGTTTGCTACTGGTCAAGGACCATTCTCAGCTCCCGAGGCCTTCCTTAGGTCCTTGACTTATAGCCCCATCCATAGTTCTTTCATAACATGGCAAATTGCTTCTTCAAGACCAGCAAGTGAATCTCTCTGACCTCAGAGATGGCCCCTGGGCTTCTGTTAAAGGGCTCACCTGATTAGGTCAGGAGAAGCCAGGATAATCTTGCTTTTGATTAACTCAAAGTGGTGTGACTGGGGGCCATAATTTACATCTACAAAATTCCTTTTGCATATAACATAATGCAAATAATGTAATCATGGAAGTGAGGACCCATCATATTCATGGGTCCCATCCACATACAAGTGAAGGGTATTATACAGGGATGTGGATCATTGAGGGTCATCTGAGTATTCTGCCTACTGCAGTGCTCATTACTGCAGAATGAATTTTCCAATATGTTCTTGTTTCTTCTTACAGTTGCTTAGAGGGTTCTTTCCTTTTCAGAGACTTATGCTTCCTCAATGTTATTTTTAAATAAATAATTAATAACTAGTGCCTAGTTTTAAACTTTTATAGTGTTAAGTTCTATTTTATAACCTTTTGTTAGAGTAATTGACTACACATAAATTAATACAAATCTCAGTACTTATTTTCACTGAAGTCAACTTTTAATCCATTTTCTCTTTGCCCCAAGAATACTCACTGGGGGTGCTTGTGGCTGCACCATTTACCCCAAGATAACTCGACCTTACCCCCAAAGTTTGCCATATAATATCTCACTGTTATTATTTTCTCATCGCTCTATATCAAGTGTCTTTGGAAACAAATGGCATCATTCTGTTTACAGAATTCTGTTTTTAGTAGTGGTGTTTCCATTTATAAAATATAATAATTCTCGATTGCTGAAAATGTCAAATCCTAGAAAATGTAGCATTCCTATGCATGATGTTAACATCGTTCCTGAACTGTTGTTAGCCAAAGATTCATTTGATGAATCTAATTTATGTATACATTTCTGTTATATTAGTATTAGAGACAAATTCTGTTTAGAAATAACTCTAAAAACCGTTTTTAATATTTTATTTTCACATTGAAAACCAGTCAGATTTGCTTCAGCCTCAAAAGAGTGTGTTTATGTAAAATTAAATTAACACTGGCAGTGAGCTGACTTTTTTTTTTTTTCCTAAATGGAAAATAGGTTAAATTGAAATGAACTTTTAAAAGATTGTGGAGGGATTGCAGTACTGTGACATAAAGAGAGTATTACATCTGCCTTCAGTGAGCTTGTAGCCTAGTAGGGATCCTAAATAAGATCAAATAACTCTCAATTAAGACAAAGTAAGGTTTCTGTCCTAAAAGAAGTTATAGGATTATTATGTTGATATGTATATATATATATATGAAATTATAAGATTATCATATATATTTAAATATAAAAACAAAGGTTTTATTAAGCCAGATCCTCAGCCTTTAAGAAACTTCTCAAACTCTATGGTAGCATTTACCACAAGGTAATAATGCTAACAATAATGCTGCAGATTTAAAATGTACTGGGTGCTGTCACAGATACTTAAGAAAATTCTGTGCTAGATATTAGGAAAATGCAAATCAAACCACAATGAAATACCATCTCACTCTTGTTAGAATAACTGTTATCAACAGGACAACAAGTACTAACAAGTGATGGAGAAGATACAGAGAAAAAGGAACTCTCATACACTGCTGGTGGGACTGCAAATTGGTGCAGCCACTATGGAAAACAGTATGGAGGTTCCTCAAAAAACTAAGAATTGATCTACTATATGATCCAGCAATCCGTCTACTGGGTATTCACCCCAAAGACTTGAAAACTCATATACAAAAAGATATTTGCACACTGATGTTCATAGCCGCATTATCACGGTGGCCAGGACATGGGAGCAACCAAAGTGTCCTTCAATAGATTGGCTAAAGAAGCTGTGGTACATATATACAATGGAATATTACTCAGCCATAAGAAGAGATGAAATAATGCCATTTGCCACAACATGGCGAAATAAGCCAGACAGAAAAAGTTGATAACACTTAGTGTGGGATATAAACCTAAAAGCAACAAATGAACAAGACAAACAGAGACTCATGGACATGGACAATAGTCTAGTGGTTACCAGAGGGGAACGGGAGAGGAGGGGGGAGGTGGGAGGTAGACAGGATAAAAGGGGTCAAATATGTGGTGACAGAAAGAAATCTAACTATGGGTGGTGGACACACAATGCAATATATATATGCCTTACTATTGAATTGTACACCTGAAACTTACTGGATTTCATTAAGTGATATCACCGTAATAAAAATAAATAAATAATTGGAAAAAGAAAGGAAATTCTACCCTCAAAGTTACCTTCGTTAGGTAAACAGCGTCGTCTCTGTTTGTGAGGAAAGGAAGTGAAATGGCTGCTCAGCATCACTCAGCTGGTAAGCAGTGGATCCAAAACTAGAATCCAGAAATTATGACTCTTCCATGTGTTTTATTATCATTTATGGTTTTAGTATGACTCAAGTATTTACTTTAAAATCTTTGGTTGTAAATGGAAATGTAATAAGATAGAAATAGGAATCATGGTTTTGATTTAAAAATGACAATTTTGCAAGTAATCTTAATTATTGGTAGATTTTAGAGCACAATATTTTTCTAACAAGATCACCACAGAATTGTCTCACATGCCAAACCAAGTGTAAACAAAGAAAGTTATTTCTACTTCTTGTGTCATCTATAGCACTTCTCAAATAAGAAATAGAATCTTTCAACTGAAAGAAGTCAGTAATAGAGCCATAATTATTTGTCCAAAATTCTAAAGGATAATCAAAGGATTCTAAACTGATTACCTGTTTCCTCTACAGGTGCTCTGTAGCATTTTGAGGCATATATAACTAATATTAGAAATATGTTTTAAAGATTGTAGACTTAAAGTACTATTTAATCAAAACATGATCTATATTTTAATATATCATAAGTCATTGGATTTGTTGTCTCCATATTTTCAGTGTTTCTTCATTTAAACTTTTATATTGTTAAATAAAGTTAAAATCTACATATACATGTCTTTTAGAGAAACATATTTATTGGCTTGGTCTTTCCTCAATGAAGAATATATTTATAGTGTCTGACCTGCCACTGTGGAAGGAATAGACAGAAATCTAATGGCATACAAGTTTAACAAATGAGAGAAGCCACTGGGGCTGTTTATAGGAAGAAAAGAGCCTCATCAAAGTTTAGTCTTCTTTTTTGCCTGAGACCTAACTAGAATTGTAACCATAAGTTATGTCAGACTGAATTAAAATCTCAAAAAGTCTAATTTAGATGCAGAGCATTAATTTTCAGGATCGAAAAATGCTTTATTGCATACTAAACTAAAAGCTAATAATATTACATTGTTAATAAAAGTACATTTTAATTTATATAGCGATAAACTAATAGAAAGATTATAAATACCAGCTGAAATTAATGTGTCTTTTTAGCACCATCTGTGATACAAATAGGGAGACTTGAGTTTCTGAAAACTTTCTTTTGGTTCTTACTATACAGAAGGCATTGTTTGTAGATCCTATGGAGAATACATAGTGAACAAAGACATAGTCCTCTCCCAAGGATTTACAAGGTATTGAGGTTGAGGAACAGGCACAGTGTTTTGGGTACGAAGAGAATGGAAAAGCTGCTTTGGTGAAGAATAGAGTATTTTTCATAAAAGAGAAATAATAAGCTGCTTTTAAGCATGGGAGAGAATTCAGCAGAAGGAAACACCATATAGTCATTGACGTAGAAATGGCAGACAGGTTTGGGAAATGGCAGGCCAATTTGACCTCAAGTGACATCTGACTAAAACACAAACTGAAGGTAAATCTTAGCTTTATGTAATCACAAACATCTGAGCTTTACGCTACATGGGTGAGGAAATTTGAAGGGTTTTGGAATAAGGGAACGGCAGGTCAGTGTAGTTTTAGGAAGTTGTATTAAAGATGGTTTGAAAGTAGAGAAAGATTGTTTGCGGAGAGAGGTGTTATTACAGTACTCTCAGTGGGATTATGAGAGTCTTCATTAAGGAAGTGACAAGGGAATGAATTTATAGAACCTGACAATTGACCGGACATAGAGAATCAATAAACAAAGAGGGAGTCGGATTCGAGCTTGGATGATAACCAAGATTTTCAGTTTTAAGGAAATTATGAGTATGCTTTTAGATATTAATTATTAGCTTTCTTCAGGAAAGTTTGTGAATGAAAATTTCCTGAGATTCCATAGAGCTATACTTGTAGATCATAAGTTAAAATATATATATAGCCAAAGAAATTTTTACCAAACATTTTTTATTTCACCAAAACATAGTTTAATACCAACTATATCATGCTCTAGTTTTGAATCCAATCTGAAATATTCATATTTAACAGTCTGTACATGCATACACAAATGTATACATAATTATAGATTTATTTGTATAGTTTCTAGAAGTTGTGTTGAAATATAGTGTTAATGCTTAACTTATTATGTCCCATATTTACATTTCTGTACATGTTAGCTACATCTCTTGCTGCTTCTAATTAGAATTCTTAGCAAAGACAGGTTTTTTCCCTTCTGAGAGATTTCAGTACCATTTCGTCTAATTGTTCCTTATGTTAAACTGCCATATTATAAGCTTCTTTGGAATAATAAAATAGTATCACAGGTATCCTCTTAAGAAGCTCTGAGTTGTTATGCCATTACAGCTTGGTGGCATTCTGCTGGCTACAGATTGGTGTGAGAAGGGCTAACATTAAGACAGTTTCTTTTACACTGTTTCATAAAAAAATTACCAGTATGTTATTAGAAATTCAAATGTAAAGAGTTTAGTGCAGTCTACCTCAAACACTACAAAGAGGGCTTGTCAACTATCAATCAAGTACATGAGGCTGAGTGAATGTGTTTGTATGCTATTTATTTGAACTAAATCTCTAATAAGCCTCTTCTGCTAATTGGAGTTAACGTTTATGTTGCTAAATGAGAAGCATTTTGGCTGCTGTAGAGGGTGGTAAGACCTACCCAGTGGAATAAACAACTAACATCTGTTATCCGGTCCTACTCCAGCTTGACTTTTACCAGTTAAGTACATCAGCCCTGAAGTCAAGGTTATCAAGTATGTGAATCCCTGGCTCACGCATGTATACGTGAAGGCAAAGAAACAGCACATCATGAGTAAAGACCAGCCAATCAAAAGCTATTGAGTGTAGCTGGTCCATTTTATTTTAACCTTTACAAGCCATACGACCTTTAAAAACTATTAGAGGTTATAATTTTTAAAAAGTTCTTATAATAACTATTTTTATAATTAATTTAACTTATTTCCTTTAACATTTTTCTACCTTTAGAATTTTATGGCAATAATTGTTAGATTAAATGGAATGACATTTTTAATATATTTATATTTATTTTCTTTTTTAAAAAAGAAGCTAAATTTGGATTTGGCTGAGCTTCGGAAAGAAAAAGAAGACTTACTAAAGAAATTGGAGTCCTCATCTGAAATTACAAGTTTGGCAGAAGAAGTTTCCCGGGTAACAGTCCCACGGATACAAATTACATCAGTTGGTCCTTCAAGAAGCATGGATTTGGAAATTAAGCAATTGCAGTGTAAATTAAAGGTGAATATATATTTTATTAAAGATGAAAACATGTATTGAGTTACTGAATCCTTAAAGATGTGTTTATATCAATTCTAATTTAATTCCAGTAATAAGGTAAATTATGCATCAGTAGTCCAAAAATTATGTGTACTATGTTCAAGATAGAAAGATGGGTCTTTCTATTTTAGCCTGGTCGATTCTTGTCTAGTAATTCCTAATACTAGTCTCCAAAAAAAATGATAGCATACCATGATATCGTAACTTAAGAGATGAAGGAAACTGGACATTGTCATTCTCTTCCATTACTCAGCAACTCAATCTGCGCCCCCATTTCTCCCTCCACTGAACACAATTTCTTTCAGACAGGTAATGTATCAACCAACATAAATAGAATGTTTCCCTCTACACACTTGCTGCTATTTTTATTTAGTTGTTGTTGGTTGGAGATGAGGAAGGTGGAATAAAGTAAGGGGAGGGAGTACAGAGCAAAGGTGGGTTGGTTTAATAGATTTAAATAAGTTAAACTTGAGAATGAGAATAAAAAGCAGTGTTCCTTTTGTTTATAAATAATTTTATCTAAGTCCAGATGAAACTGTCAACAACTTAAAAGTAAGGCTGACCTTAGTTGAAATAGAATTATCTTGTAAGAAACAAGATTTGTGAGTTTTAATTGGAAAATTAATTTGCACGCTACTTAAAACAAGCTCATTTATTCCTCGTGTATTCAATTATTTTCTTCATTGGGGATTGGTAGCTGGAAGCTAGAAGGACAGTGTATATGGTACTATTGCTATAATGAGAGGCACTAGAAAGAAAATTCTGGTTGAAAATGCACAGAGTACATTAGGAATTGAGTAACTGTGATGTTAAGAGAATATTAGAACGTTGACTTGTCAAATAGGTGTTTTCAATTCAGATGTGATATATGCACTCTCCAATAATATCTTTAAATGAACGATTACAAATAGGATAAAATAGGATTAAGTTTAAAGTAAATGAATACATCATTGCTTGAAAGTATTTGCTTTATTAATAATAATCAGGTATACACAGTCATGAGTTGAGATGCTTGTTGAATATCATCTTCTTCAGATAGTGTTTATGTACAGAACTTGCTCCAGCCACTACGTTTTATAAGTTTAAGTATATTACACAGGAGAAACGTGAGAAAAAAATCTTGTAGGCTTGAGTGTATATATCTTCTCATAAAATGTGTTTCTGTCTCTGAAATAGTGGAATAAAATTTATAAATAGAATATTTTAGTGTTTAGGTTTCTATATAGAGGTTAAAAATCATTGAGATATTCTTTGGTCTTATCTACTACAAACACTTTTATTCATATTCTGTGATTCTTATAATTAAGTCCTCATGAGCCTAACATTAGTTTTCACCAAAATAAAATAGAATGTTATATCTAGTAATGTCCAATCTGACTTCTAAATTTTTTTAAATTGTTAATAGTTGTAAGTTGATTTACATTTTACTTATTCAGTTTTACTTAGCACCTATAGTCTAACCTAATTTTGGTAATAATAGGCCCATAAAAATATCTATGCTATTTGCATTATGGTTTCCCGTGATGTATAAGCTTTTACACACAGATAAATCTCCCTCTCACTTTGGAGGAATCACAAAGGTGAGATCGAGACTGCCTAAAGCAATTTAGACCACACTTGACATAAGTTTGAAGTGACATTGTCCATTTCAAGCCTGGAGTCCCAGAACACTGATCAGGCTGCATAGGGACAAAAAGGATAAATCTTTACTTTTGTCTTGTTTCATGTTTTAATATGGAAATATCCTACAAGACCATATACTTTTAAATATATAATACTCTCTGCAACTACAAATTTCTGTTTTACTCTGTATTAGTTTACTCTGTATATACTTTTAAATATATAATACTCTCTGCAACTACAAATTTCTGTTTTACTCTGTATTAGTTTGCCAGGGCTACCATAAAAAAAATACCACCAACTGGCTTAAGTAATAGAAATTTGTTTTCTCATAGTTTGGAGTCTAGAAGTCCAAGGTCAAGGTATCTACAGGTTTGGTTTATATTCTGAGGCCTCTTTCCTTGGCTTGTGGATGGCCACCTTCTTGCTGTGTCCTCATGTGGTTGTCCTTTGGTCTGGGTGGTCTGTGTCCTAATCTCCTCTTCTTGTAAGTCCACCAGTCTTATGGGAACAGGCCCACCCATAGGACCTCATTTTACTTTAATTACCTCTTTAAAGGCCCTATCCAAATACAGTTACATTTTGAGGTACTGGGGTTAGGACTTCAGCATATGAATTTTGATGGAACACAAGCCCATAACAGGTATCAAATTGCTAACATAATAATTTACCAAGAAATAACTTATTTTCTAGTTGATGTTTTTATGCATAAGAAAAGGTCTAAATACATCTTTTTAAATTTTATCCAAATAATATAGACTTTTCTATGTAAATTCTTAGATGTATTTCTCAAATGTACATGGTTTATTCAGTAATTAGAGTACTTGTACATTTTCAGTATCTTCATTTTTACCCATATTAGACATTTCTTCAAGGTACCCAACTTTATATAGATAATAAAATATTTAGAGACATATAAATTCCTTCCAGTGTACATATATATATATATATAATTTATTTATATTTAGTTTAATTGTTTAATTTATAATTCTTTATACAATCTGGATTTAATAGTACTCCAATTTACATTTGTGATTCTTTGACTTCCTATTATTAAAAGCATTCTTTTTGGTATAAATCACATTCTCTTACAGATTCCCATCAAATTAATAACGAACAGTAGTTTTTAAACTACTTTTCTTCATATATAATTTATTTTCAGGCTGGTTCTAAGTCTTTCACAAATATTAACTCATTTAATCCCCGTTTCAACCCTGCGAGATAAGTTCTATTATTATCTCTGCTTTACATTTGAAAAAACTGGGACACAGAATGAGTAAGTTACTTGTCCAAGGCCACACAGCTACTAAGAGCTAAGATGAGAACTCGAGCCATCTGGTTCTAGAGTCCGTGCTCGTACCCATTACACTATGAAAATTTTAAAATATATATTTAATAAAGTTAGGAGAGTTCTAACTGGGATGAATTCTCACCATTGTGACATTTTTGAAATATGTGTTTTATTACAATGTTAAGTCATGCTGCAGATAAATATTATGTATTAGGAAATGGAAAAGGGTCAGAGGACTGGGTTTTGATCACTCTTTGTCCCCTAACTTCTTGTAAGATCTGATGGAGGAAATTACTTAACTTCTCCAGAGATTTAAAACAGGATTTTCGAGTGTCAAATGAAATAGTTGTGAGATGTAGAGATTCTGGCAAAAGTATATATCAAGGTGGCCTTGTTTTATTTACTATAATTCAGTAATGTCTCGATTATCCAGAAGTCAATGTTATAGCATTGGAGACACCTAAAATAACAGCCGTAAGTCTAAAAACAAAATAATCAAACAGCTTTCTTAAAATCCACTTAATTTATTCCACTGAAGATATTGTCAGACTTCATTTACTGCCTGTTGTCTCTTATTTTAAATACAACTCTAATAAGTTTGTTTAACTTCTCAGCAGAAAACACCTCAAAAGCAGCAAATTAGAGGTATGCAAATTAAAAGGGCAGGATGATTGTTTTTAGACAGAAATATTGACAGAAGCAAGAAATTATCAACAGATTGACAGAAGAAAAAAAGAAAATATAAAAACGTTAAGGTAAAAATACAAAATTAGAAAAACAGCAGTCCAGGCCATTTAGAGTAGGAGTAAGTAGCCATTTATATCATAATAGTTCTTAAAAGCATCACTATATAATGATACTATGATAATATATATAGTAATATGACATAATATAAGAATAATATTTATAATATAATATCACTATAATAAAGTATCTATTAGCTTAATGTAATTGTAGATGTATATATTTCTAAATGATGAACAATCATTCTAAAAAGAATTTAAGATTAATGATTAAAAGAAAAGCTTCAATTATCTGGTAAGTTCACTAGTGTGGAACTTCTTATTCTGGCATTGCTAGAAATAAGACACTATTCATTGCTTTTCAAAACTTTTAATATTCAATACACTTTCCATGTTGAGGTAACCTTGGGTTTTTAAGAAAATTAATATAATATTTAGTATAAAAATGAAAACAACAGCAGTTTATTATTTATGACCCATTGGGTTGACTATAAAATTATTTCAAAAATTTTTTATTTACATATGCTACACCAATCAGATATTTAAAGTCTGTCTAAAGCTGACATATTTACATTGTGTGATTAATGGTTTCTTCTTGTCAGATTTATATTTTTTTAGCATGAGTCAGTAAAATCTAGGAATAATTTTAATAAAAACAATTGTAGTTACTAGAAACATTAGCGAAATAACTACTTCAAATATTTTTAAAGCTATCATGTTTTATAATATTTATATTAGTCTAATACTTTCAAATTTAGCAAATGAATTAATGTATATCAATACTGTCTTGCAGCTGGAAAAACCAAAATATCAAAAAACCTAAGTCATTTCTTAGATTACATGTTTACTTGGAACTTGAGTCAAAGTTGAAAGTTAGGGGTCCTAACACTCTAATTACTACCTCTGGCTCCTAGGCTGCACGGACAACGAATACCAAAAAGCTGTATATATAAATAATAATTAGTATTATTAATAAATTCAAGTTAGGAACTATTTAGTATTAATTAGGTTCTCATCAGTTATCTATTACTATCTAAGAAATTATCCAAACATATAGTGGCTTAAAACAATATCAATTTATTATTTCTTATCATCCAATGGGTTGAGTGGACAGTCCTTTTGCTGCTGTCTTCTGGGTTCCCTCATATACCTGCATTCTTCTAAACCAAGGATTTACCTGGCCTGGAAGTTCCAAGATAGCTTCACTCATGGGCCTGGCAGTTGGTCAGCTGGCTGTCATCTGGAGTACCTCAGTATTTCTCCAAATGGTCTTTTCCTCTCTATTTCTTAGAAGGTGATCCCAGGGCAAGCTACAAGGGTTTATACCCATGATCTGATACTTACACAATTTCATTTCTGCTACATCATTTTGGTCAAAGCAAATCACAGGCCAGTTCAGATTTAAAGGGTTGGGAGATGGATTCTACCTCTTGATGGGGAAAAGCAGCAAAGCATTTGTAATCATAATTGAGTTTGTTACAAGTTACTAGTAAATCTAGCATTATTTTTAAGTGATCTTATTAAACTATTAAAATACTTAATTAATCACATACACATTTACATTTTATAAAGACAATCCACATCTCCTGTAAATGTAGATTTGGGTTGCGTGTACTCTTTTCAATTGTTATATGATTGTGTACCTCTGTGGTTTTGGTATGTTATGTAAAAACTTTAGTATGCCATAGTATTTCTATTAAAACATGTAAAATAAGGCATTTGAAAATATTTAAAATATTCATTTTAATTATAACTATAATCACTGCAAATTTATTACTCTTCATGAGAATGGCATCTATTTTGATATCTATTTTTATGCCGTTTTAGAACAAGATTGAAAGGTATATTTGAATATGTGTGTATTTTTAACCTAGAATGCAACGAATGAACTAACTAAACAGTCATCAAATGCGAAGTCTCTGAAATATGAACTCCTAGCGAAAGAAGAACACATAAAGGAAATGCATGAAAAGTATGTTCTTCATATTTTTATCCATTGTATTTGGTGCCACCTAGTGGCAGTTAGTATTAAACATTGCACCCCAAAAAACAATACCAACTTAAAAATTGTTTTCTTTCCTTAGTTCATCCTTGAGCCTACTTAAGATGAAAATTTAAGGAATATTACATATAGTCTAGTTGATGGCAATATAGTTACTATTTTTTAATTAAAGTAATAATATTTAAAGTTATATTTTCCTTAGAGTAAACATTTAATTTTCAATAAACATTAGTGGTCTAAAGACTTTGAACAAAAAACTTTAGAATATAGTAATTATTTTGTCAAAGATGTATACGTAGATTGATCCTTATATTAGATTTAATACCTAAGCTTATAAAGCTAAGGTAGAAAAAACGGAAAGTTTAATTTGTATTTAAAATAACTGGAGGGTTAAGAAAGTTTGTATTTTATGTGTTTATTAATAAAAAAGGGTTTAAAATGTTCTATCTCACAATCTCAAATGATTTTCTTTCTATATCTTTTATAAATATACTGGAGCTTAGAGGTGATAACATCTTTGATAGAATTCCAGTCTGTCATTGATAATTTTATACATATAAATATTTCACATACATTCATGTATACAGTACCACATTATACATGAAAATCACTTAAAAGTGATGTTAACAGATACAACTATTAGATAAAAAGATTGTTTGATTTTTTAAACAGACTATCTTGAGGTTTATTTATCTATTTAAAAGCAGTCTTGCTTATTGTGTAACTGTGAGGGCTCTGGAGAAACATTCTTTGAATCCTGGCCCCTCTACCTGCTAGCTCTGTGCCTCAATTTAGTATTAACTCATAAAGTTCTTGTGAGGATTAAATGAGTTAGTACATGTAAAGCTCTATGGCAGTAACTAGCACATAGTAAGTACTCAATATGTGTAGGCTATTGTTATTATAGTGGTAATAGTAGTAGTAGTTATCACTGCATCTACCATTTTATACTCAACATATTATCAACTTAAGCCAAACTAATATGTCAATTCAATCTTATATGATATTAAATTAGAAGATATCATACCTAAGTTTAGTGCCTTTACATGATATTAGATTTTACTTTTGTTTATTAAAGTATGGAATTGTTTCTTATCACTGTTGTGCTTTTTTATGGCTTCTAAATATCACTTTGAATTTTCTTAGCAATGGAAGTCTCTAATTTAAATATAAAATTTTGACTTTTCATAAATTTTGTTAATCTTTCTGAGTTCCTTTTTTGTTTAATGCATTTATAATACTATAATTAGCAAGTCGCAACTGGATTATTGATTTTAGGAGTACTCAAAATGTTAATAGAGCAATATTTATCCCATGCAATTATTTTATTTATTTGCAATTTCATTAATATCAGAAAGCATTTAAAAATTAACAGTATGTATAACATGAGATAATACGTTAGGTATTATCATTGTGAAAGTATTTTCTATCACTTTTGATAAAATGCCTTTTTTACCTTTCAAGGATGTCGCGATTGGAGAGGGATATAACCATGAAAAGACATTTGATAGAAGACTTGAAATTTCGACAGAAAGTAAATTTGGAAAGTAATGAGAGTATTAATGAAATGTTAGAAGATCTTGAAAAAAAGGTATCGATTTTTATGTTCCTGACATACAAAAAAATCACTTTTCTTAATAAAATTTATAGAAAATAATCATAGAATATATGGGTACTGTAACATAATTATTTGCTCTGAAAGTATATTATTTGTTTTAAAATTCAAGACTCCAAAATCTTATACATAATATAGCACACATTCTCTTAATATTTGTAAATATACCATGAGAATATAATCAAGTTTAATTTTAAATATATTGAATATTCCCAGGATACATATTTCCATTTTAGTCAGCATTCGATTTTATTTAAACTACAATTTTTTAATGATAGAATCAAGCATATATTTTTAAATGAAAACAGTGGTAACCAATAACTATCTAAAGTTTTTAAAAAGTGTATTACCACAATTTTTTAAAAGTCTTTGTATACTCTTAATTCAATGTTCTTAGGAAGACTTTCTAAGTTATGTAAATGTCTAACCAGTATTCAGTGCACTTGAAATTAATATAATATTGAATGTGGAACTTTAATTGAAATAATATCTTAATATAATAAAATAGTTATGTAATATCTGACTCCAAAGTAGAAATCAGCAATTTGCTGACTAAGAGATAAAAAAAAAGATGCAATTTGCACAACTCATAAAGCAGCTTGTGCTTTGGCATTTGCTAAATGTTATACACTCCATAGAGAGCATTTTCCTTACTTTCTTTGTTGGAGATAAAAATTTAAGTAACAATTAGCTCAAATGGATTTAAGAGAGAAAATTTTACATG
>NW_006441071.1:2999498-2999717 GCF_000325575.1 Pteropus alecto | reverse complement strand
TTTGTTCAGTGTTACTTTTAAATTTTGCATATTTTTAAACTAATAATCATTTTGGATAAAGTCTTAGAATCTTTGTATAAGTAATTATATATCTTTCGTGGCATTAAACAGAAAAAGAAAGACTATTTCTTCTAGTATTTTTTTCAAATGTATAATATGCTGTATTATTTACTTTTATTCTAAACAGTACATGTAATATTGGAGAATACAACTGAAAGT
>NW_006441071.1:2947423-2999459 GCF_000325575.1 Pteropus alecto | reverse complement strand
ATTCCTGCTTAAGGATGTTTAGGTTAATAATTAAAGGAAATGTAGTTAAAATTAATATTGCATTATTAGATGGAAGACAGATACCAGTATGCATACTTCTTTTGTACAAATTTTGGTTTTGCTATTGGTTTAAGGACTGTTAGTCCTCATTCATGATATGAGTTCTACAAATCTTATTATTCTTGAATTCAATATCATTTATGAGAAAATAAATGAAATTAGACTTATTAATGTATTTGTTTGATTTCTGGCATACTACTAGAATGCCTTTACCAATAGTAATTGCCTCTGTGCTTTCACTTTAGGTGAAGACATTAACTGAGGAGTGTTCCAACAAGAAGGTATCGATTGATTCACTAAAGCAAAGACTTAGTGTCGCTGTTAAAGAGAAGTCGCAATATGAACAGATGTATCAGAAAACTAAAGAAGAACTAGAAAAAAAGGTATCCTTTTAGGGCATTTTAGCTTAGAGATGGCCTATAACAATGTCTCTTTCATTTTTAAAGTTGTAATATTTTCCTTCCCCAAACTATCATGAGCTACTTCAGTGTTTCAGATAACTGCAAAAAACACTTTTTTCTTTACATGAAACACTAAGAATTTGTTTAACATTAAAAGTAGTCCTGTATTAGAGAAACAGTCTTTATAATTTCTTGTAAATGAAAACTATTCTTAATAACTGGCACAAATAGATATAATGTTTAGGTCCATTTAAACTTACAAACTAATTAAATATTTCCATTTGATGGCTGAGATCGTTTGCTCTGAAATGGCTTCCATGTTTTTAAAGATTTATAATTTTTAAAAAGCATTAACTAATTTTGATGATAAATATATAAGAATATATGCCCAGGATATTTTATTGAAAATAAAAACAACCATCAATTTTAGCCAAATAAAAGTAAATACATATGTAGAGGTGTGAAAACTTGTCTTTATATGATACATATAAGTAACTCTTCCAAATCTATTTATGAAGCAGTCTTATAACTACTGGTCTTTTGCAGGATCTCAAGCTTTCTCTCTTAGTATCAAAAATAAATGAGACTGAATCTGCAATGGCAGAAATTGAAACAGCAGCATCTAAGCATCTTCAAGGATTAGCATTACAAAGTGAGCAGGCTCTAGAAGGTGCACAGAAGAAACTGATGTTAACCAATGAGAAAATAGAAGAGTTCACCAAATTCGTGAAGGTTTGAATTATTTTTGCCTTACTACCTTGTACTTTAGTTCAGGCGGAATTAGTCAGTGGCCTACTTCAGATGATTGGGGGAGTACTTGAAAGTTTTCTTTTTTCCTAACCCAGAAAGCATCTTATCCTACCTAACTTACCACATCGTTCAAAATTTTTCTATAAAAAATTTATTTTTATAGCTGAGTTTAAAATTTTTCCATTCTATTAATATTATTTTCTTAATGTCGACTTAGTTATAAAATTGTAGTAATCATGTAATCAAGGCAGGTATTTTAAGATGAAAGAATTAAGTGATTAATTTCCATTGTATGGTTCTTTTGGAAACCAACCAAGCAAGAACAAACAGAAACTTGTTCATTAAGGCGAGGAGGTGTCTGAACCCCAGTCCACAACCTATCAAGACATGGAATGGCTAGAGAAATGGCAAATGACTTAGCAGAACAAAAGGAGGATAAACCCAAGTGCCTACAAAGGTTGCCTATCTAGAAATTATCTGACACCTGAAGAACCTGGAAAGGCTTAGGAGTTGATTCCACAGGGTACCATCAAAGCGGAGGGTGAAGGGGAGGGGCGGATACAGGGATAAACAGGTGGTTTGTTTGAAAACCTTATAAGGATCTTTTAGACCTTTGGTCTATACTTCTGACCCACACAGTCAGGCAGTATTCCTCCTTTAACCCTGCTGGAAAAACTGAGAAGCAGCAGCTCTGCTTTCATTGAAATGAGGTACAGAGAGCTGGAAATCTGGTGATTGCACAGCTCCCTTTAATCCCAGTGTGAGTTGTTTATACCTCTGTTTAGTACCTTTTATTCTTCCTTTTATTATACTTAGCAACTAGATCTGTTGCCACTAGATAGATTCTGAGTTCCCTAAAGTCAAGGACATGTTTTGTTAACCTCTGTTCCACAATATGTACCATAGTGCCTTGCAAAAAGTCCGCATGCAATAATGATCACTAACTAATCAAATTTTCCATTAGGAATGTGAAATGTTAATAATAATTTTGATATTTAAAAATAACTGAAACAGTTTGACTGTAGTGGGAGAGTCATTCTTTTCTTTTCTTCCAAAATTGCAATGTTCTTTTCTTTTTTTAACTCATCTAGTATAAGTTCCTCATACTATTTTCTTCAGAAGGCTTGCATTATTAAAAACTATTAAAAACTTGCATTGTAATTTCTATCATAGTAGTAGAAATTTACTTAAATATATAAAATATTTTCAATTCATGTATCTTTATAAAATGAAGGTTTAAATGTTCTCCTATGGAATAACACCACCACTTACTGTCTCCTTCCCAACGGCCTGCCTTCCTTAAAGAGCTGAAAGCAACAGAGCTTTTTTTCTTAAAAAATCTCCCATTTATATATGTGCATATATATATATACATATATATATAAATATGTTAGTTCTCTCAAATCAGTCTTTTTTTTCTTTTGTGGGGTTCTCTCTCTAGATAGGTCAGTTGTTTAGGTATCTTTTAAGCCTCCAGTAGAGAAGGTCCTCTGGTGAACATATAGTGGACTACTTGCAAGTACCCTTATTCCCTTAGGTATTGATGTTATTTATAGGAAATAATATTCCTGGGCTTATAGATTGAATGTAAGATGGCAAATAACTGGTTATGTATCATGCTATATTCTTCATTCATTTGAAAATAGGAGTTTACAACATTTTATGCCAGTGTTAATAGTATCCTATATTGAACAAATCCCTTACTTTGTTTCCTTGGAAATCATAGATACCTTGGGAGTTTTCTTATTTTAAAAATATCTACAAAATGAATAGAACAAAATATTTTATCTCTTTTATCTCTCGTAACAAAGGTTTCAACAGGTATAAAGTCAAACCAATAATGCCTGACTCGGAGGATCCTAAATGATTGCAGAGTATTAATTTTAGTAAATGTAATTTACCTTTTCCAGATTTAAAATGTCATTTCTTCCAAATGCTTGTTGAATAGTCTCACTGTTTAACTTAATGACAAATACTATCATTGAATATTGTCATTATTTTATTCATGATGTAGAACTATTTTTATTGTGACCTTTAGCTTCATAAACCTTTGTTCTCTTATTTTGTATTTAGCTTGGGTTTTTGTTTGTTGCAATTTTTAGCCAAGATATAAAATATGAAATGTATAATTATAAGATTTATACAAAATGCTAATTCTTTTTTCCTGAAATAATCTCTGAATGTGTCCTTTTAAAAAATAAGAATTGATAGGCAGAAGTGTTTTAAGTAGAAAAATGGATTTTTTGACTAGATATCTGATTAAAGACTTGAAGTTTCATGACCTCATGATAATGTGATGGTTATACCTCTTCACATAAAGTAGTTTAGCAAGAGTTATTTTTTAAAAAGTAATTTTTAAATTTATGTCCAAGGAAATGAATGATATTTAATGACAAAGTGAATACCTAATGTCTAGTTGTTCAAGAGTGATATATTAGTCCTTCATATTTTTCACCAACAAATAATATGAGTGTATGGATGTCTTAGTAGATAAATTCAGGATTGCTGTAGTTTCACAAGGCTTTAATTTGAGTAACATATTAAAGATTATATAATAGGAAAAATTAACAGATATGGTTAAACTATTTTTAGTACTTTTTAGGAACTTTTCCACTTTGTTTCAGTTTGGTATTTAGATTGCCCGCATTAGAATCATCTGATTTTATTGCATGCAAATAGAATGTATAATATTGGGCCCCAAATTTATTGAATCAAAATCTCAGTTGGGATGGGACCCAATAATCTGCATTTAATAAGTTAACTAAATGATTATTATGCATAATACAGTTTATAAAACACTGCCTTAAATTGTTTCTATTAATTGAATTTATATAACAATCTATATTAGTTTAGTATTTAATAGCAACCTTTACCACTCATGACCTCTAATGGTAATTTGACATTTGTTTTTCTTAACTGTGTTTTAGGGCCAATGTATATTTGATACTGGCACCACTTCTGCTGCTTAATCCATTTTTCTAATAAAGGGCCACTAGCAAACTAATACCAAAATGAGAAACATCAGCAAAGGCTGGATATTTGGGTCTGAGGAATGAGATGATATCATTCTTCTCTTTTCTTCCTTGCACATAAAGCCCTAGCACTAGGCAGACATGCTCAGGACCCACCATCTGGGGCAACATACCATCAGTGACTTTCTAAATCCTACTGGGTTAGATCTAAGCTTGTACCTTTTAAAAAATTTAAGGCATTCCATAAGTTGACCCTATCCAATCTTCTTTCCGTCTGCTCTACAACTTTCCCCCATACTGTGTGCAACGCCACCTTTGCTCAAGTTCTGCTTCTCATTTGACATGTCATTCCCTCTTTGTTCTGTTCTTCACTCTGAATCCTTGACATTTAGCTCAGTGCCTTCCTCTTTCGTGAATCCTTTCTTTAAGTCTGTGGTTAAGAGGAAAGAGCCCTACTCTGCCAGTTACTAGCTATTTTATTGCAGGCAAATGACTTAATCCTCTGTGCCTCAGTGTCTCCATTTATGGAATGAGTGTAATAATGGAACATACTTGAGGTGAGAATTCAAATAAGTTAACATAGATAAACAAAACATTGTCCAGTATACCAGAAGTGCTATCTAAGTAGTAACTATTAGCAGTAGTAGCAGTATGGCTCCCATTTATTTCCCGAATATTTATTGTATGTACCACATAATTTAACATGTAACCATGAACTCTTGTATTTTTATTTTTCTTTCAAGTAGATTATAGCCAATATGAGAGCAGGGATATTGTCATTCATTTTCCCCAAAGTACTGGCACATAATAGAGCTCACTGAATTCTTGAGGAATTGATTTTATATCTGCTTCAATAATGTGACTGGACACTGCTTAGATTGAAAACTCTGTGAAGACTAGCGCTGTGCACGTTCTTTATGGGTCTCAAGAACGTACATAGTTCCTACGTGGAACGTGGTAGTCACCAGGACTCATTCTGTGCAGAGCTTATTAGGATATCCTGTACACAAAAGTACTTAATAAATATTATTAGTAGTATTAATAGTAATAATGTTTGTTCTGGCCCTGTTGTGGAATCTGTTTTCCCTTTAGTCTTTTCATTTATTAATAGGGCACAACAAGATTATAGAAGAGGTGGAGTGGCCATCTGTTCTAGATCTAGTCTTGAATATGGAATTTTGCCCTGGGGTGAAATCAAGTGCTTTGAGCATCTGGGCTGGATATATGTGGCAGAGTTGAGGCTTTGAATTCTCCTAATAACTGAATAAAACACACAAGGGCAATTTCTAGAAGTATTTGCTCAGTTTGATTGAGCCCTGATATAGGCTTGTTAATGGGCTTGTATGTGAGTCATATGCCAAATTCCATCTTCTCAATGGTTTTTGTTAGCTGTGAAATAAATACCAGCCAAAGAACAACATTTAGCCTGAAGCTTAAATCATTTAATTATCAACATGTACTTGCTTTGGTGAGATTTAGTAAGATGTTTTGGGCATATAAATTTCTTGCTTCTTTAGTGATAACATTTATGGAGCATTATAATTTTATTTTTATATGTATAATTGTTAATATTTTGGCACTGATCTAGTCTCTTATGATTTTTTTTCTGTTCTTTTTTCCTCCAGTTTATTGAGAAATAATTGACATGTAACATTGTTTAAGGTATACAATGTGATGAATTGATACATGTATATATTATGAAATGTTTACCACAATAAGGTTAGTTAACATGTCTCACATAATTACCACTTTATTGTTCTTGTAGTTATGGTGAGGTCATTTAAATATACTCTCATAGCAGTTTTCAAATATACAATATAGTATTGTAAATTACCGTCACTATGCTATACGTTAGATGCCGAAAACATTGTCTTATAACTGGAAGTTTGTACCCGTTGACCAGCATCTCATTTTCCCCACCAGTGCCTGGTCCCTAGCAAATAACTGTTCTGCTCTCTGCTTCTATGAGTTCAGCTTTTTTTAGATTCCACAAGTAATGAGATCATACAGTATTTGTCTTTCACTGTCTGCCATATTTCACTTAGCATAATGCTTTCAAGGTCCATCTTTGTTGTCAAAAATGGAAGGATTGCCTATATATATATATATATATATTTACCAGATTTTCTTTATCCATTCATCCATCGATGGATACTTTAGGTTGTTTCTATGTCTTTGCTATTGTGAATAATAGTAGTGAACATGGGAGTGCAGATATCTCTTCGGAATCTTGATTTCATTTCATTTGGATATATACCCAGAAAGGGGATTGCTAGATCATATGGCAGTGCTATTTATAATTTTTTGAAGGTTGTCTGTATTATTTTCTAGGGTGAATGCACCTATTTACATTCCCACTAACGGTACACAGGAGTTTCCTCCATATCCTTGCCACCGTTTGTTATCTCTTGTCTAACAGGTGTCAGGTGATTTCTCATTTTGGTTTTGATTTGGATTTTCCTGATGATTAGCTAGGTTGAGCACCTTTTTATGTACTTGTTGGCCATTTGTCTGTTTTCTTTGGAAAAATGTCTATTCGGGACCTTTGCCCATTTTTAAATTGTATTGTTTGGGGTTTTGCTGTTGAGTAGTATGAGTTGTATGTAGTTCGAAATCAGGAAGTGCAATGTCTCTAGCTTTGTTCTTTTTCAAGATTACTTTGGCTATTCAAGGTCTTTTGTGGTTCTATTCAAATTTTAGGATTGTTTGTTCTATTTCTGTGAAAAATGACATTAGATTTTTGATAGGTTTTACACTGAATCTGTAGATGACTTTGAGTAGTATGGATATTTTAACAATATTAGTTCTTCTGTTCCACAAGTATGGGATATCTTTCCATGTATTTGTGTCTTCTTCAATTCTTTCATTAATGTCTTATCATAAGATCTAAGAACTTCCTGATCTTAGAGAGAAAGCTTTCACTTCCTCAGTTAAATTTAGTCTTAAGATTTTATTATTTTGGAAGCTATTATAAATGCAATTGGTTTCTTTCTTTATTTTTCAGATGTTTTGTTGTTAGTGTACAGAAACACAACTAATTTTTATATGTTGATTTTGTATCTTACAACTTTACTGAATTGTTGATTAGTTCTAACAAGGTTTGAGTGAAGTCTTTACAGTTTTCTATATATAAAATTATGTCATGAAAAAAGACAGTTTTAATTCTTCCTTTCTGATCTGGATGCCTTTTATTTTTTTCTTGCGTAATTACTCGGGCTAGGATTTCTAGCACTATGCTGAATAGGAATAGTGAGAGTGGGCACCCTTGACTTATTCCAGATCTTAGAGGGAATGCTTTCAACTTTTACCATTGAGTATATTGTTAACAGTGGGCTTGTCATATATGGACTTTATTATGTTGAGGTATGTTCCTTCTATATCCATTTTGTTGATAATTTTTATCATGAAAGGATGTTGAATCCTGTCGATTGCTTTTTCTGCATCTATCAGGATAATCATGTGAATTTTATCCTTTATACCATTAATGCAGTATATCACATTGGTTGATTTGCATTTATTGACCCGTCCTCCAGGGGTAAATCCCACTTGATCATGAGGTATGTTCCTTTTAGTGCAATGTTAATTTTAATTTGCTAGTATTTTGTTGAGAATTTTTACATCTATATTCATCAGGGATATTGGCCTATAGTTTTTATTTCCTGTAGTGTTCTTATCTGGCTTTGGTATCAGGATAATGCTGGCCTCATAGAATGAATTGAGCGGTGTTCTCTGTGCTTCAATGTTTTGGAAGCATTTGAGAAAGATTTATATTAATCTTTTTGATGCTTCTAATAAATCTAATTAATTCTTCTTTAAATGTTTGGTAGAATTCACCAGTGAAGCCATCACCTCCTAGGCTTTTCTTTGCTGGGAGGTTTTTGATTGCTGATTCAACCTCTGCAATCATTGGTCTGTTCAGATTTTCTTTTTCTTCTTAATTCGGTTTTTGTAGGTTGTATGTTCTAAGAATTTATCCATTTCTTCTAGGTTGTCCAATTTGTTGATATATAATGAGCTTCTTAATTAGTGAATGGTAACCTCTTAAGATTCGTTGTATTTCTGTAGTTTTCTCTTTAATTTCTACTTTTCTTTATTTGAGTTCTCTTTTTTTTCATAGTAAATCTAGCTAAAGTTTTATTTTATTTATCTCTTCACAAAAAATAGCCCTTAGTTTCATTGATCTTTTCTATTTTCTTTTTTGAAAAAAAAAAAAAAATCTCTATTTCATTAATTTCCTCTCTAATCTTTGTTATTTCCTTCCTTTTACTAACTTCAGGCTCACATTGTTCTTTTTCTAGTTCCTTAAGGTGTAAAGTTATATTGTTTATATTACATAGGCATTTTTTGCTTCCCCTGGTGGTGGAGGCCAGTGATGGAACTTGGGCTGGGAGTATGGAGAGCACAGCTGGAGGGGTTAGCTGTAGGTGAGCCCAGGGGTACAGGCCAATGACAGGAGAAAGGGCCAGATCTTGGCCCACAAATAGCTGTGGGGGCCTTGGCTATAGGCATGTAGTCCCGTGGCTACCAAGTCTTACCACGGCACTTGCGTGTCATTGGAAACCAGTGACATGAGTCAGGCCAGTAGTATGTAGGTGCTGAAGGGGTTAGTTCCGAACACATGCACAATAATGAGGATTAACTGTAGGGTCTAGGCTGGCAATCTGCATTTGTGCAGGTACAGATTTTGAGTGCACTAGGGTTCAGAGAGCAGGAAAAGACTCAGGCATGCAAAATCTGCAGGGGGGTTATGGCAGTTACCCTGGCCATTGGTTTCTTCAGTGGCAGAAGGTGTTGGGGCCCTACACAGAGCAGGTCACTGAGAACCGTGGTGCTCCTGTTGCGTAGTTGATATTGGTGCCCCTGCCCTTCTCCCTTGTTCCAAGCCATCTCTATAATGTCGTCTGGGTGGGGCAAAACAGAAGTGGGTCCTTCATGCAGTGCCCCAGAAGGCTAGAGAGCTTTTCTTGGTGAGGGGAAATCTCAAACTTGGGAGTTCTCTTTTGGCAATGAGCAGTGCTGGCTTGGGGGATGGGATGATGCATGCAAAATGAAGCTGTTCTTCCTTTCTTCTGTATGTGATTATTCTCAGGTTTTTCTGTTCCACATGTTGCTAAAGTTTCTTAAGTGGAACCTGAGCTCTACCAGAGATATGTTTGTTCGGGGGTAGCTAATTGTTGATCATTGTGGTGAGAAGGAAGCTGGGTCTCCTACTCCACCATTTTGGTGACATCACCTCTTAACTATGATTTTTAAGCAGTTTTATAATGCAATTCAATTTGAATGAACTCTTTCCATCTGTTATTATAAAAGGGTAAATGACAGCTGTTTTTAGAGAAAAGTTCTTAATAAAAATATATTACTTTAAGTGGGTGAACGTTAAGGTATGTAGATTATGTCTCAATAAAACTTTTAAAAAAATGGCAGACCAAAAGCAGAAGGAAAACTGGGTTCCCAACGTTATGAAGCTCTTATATAACCTTGGAATGCTTATTCTTGGACTTCTACGGAAACATGAAATGAACTTCCAACTTTTTTGGCTACTTTTATATGTGGCCATTATAACAACAATCAAACATGTGTCTTATCTGATGTATGAGATAAAAGATACTTTCCAGAAACCTACAGTAAACATTTTTTGTGTGTAATATTAGAAGAATTTTCATCACACTCAGGAATGAGGCATAGATGCCTCTTTCCTTGCTACTATCAATACTTATTCTACAGGTTCTAGGAAATGCAAATAAATGAGAAAAATACATAATTATGGGAATGTGTGCAACCAGATTGTCAATGATATGTTTGTGTACCTAGAAAATAAAAGAGAATAGAATTATGAACTATTAAAACTAACCAAGTAATTCAGCAACAAGTTCAAAACAAGGTCAACATATAAAATAAAGTAGACTTTACAGGTAATAACATATATTAAAAGTCTATTTTAAAATTTCTATTTACAATAATAAAAAATATCTATTAAATACCTAGGAATAAATCTTTCAAGAAATGCAAAAGACCTATAAAGCAGATGATAAAACAATAAAAAGACATAAAACAGAGTTAAATAAGTGGGAAGATGTGCTCTTTTTCTGAATGAGATGAATCAGTATTGTAAATGTGATGTCATTCCAAAATTAATCTAAATATTAGCACAGTCCCAGATATTGACAAACTGATTCCAAAAAAATTACTGAAAGAGAAGGAATGAAATTGGCTGAAGAAGAAGAATGGGTAGGGAGAAGACGACTTTTCTTAACAAATATCAAAACAGGTTATAAAGCTGTAGAAAATAAAATAGCATGATTAGTGCAGAAATATGTGCATAGAGCATTAGGACAGAATAGTTTTACCATTTTACAATCTCGCCAACAGTGTACAAGTGTTCCAATTTCTCCGTATTCTTGCCAACACTTGTTATTTTTTCATTTTTTTGATAGTAGCCGTCCTAATGTGCATGAGGTGATATCTCATTGTTGTTTTGACTTACATTTCTCTGATAAAACATCATTCTTTATGTAGAAAGTCCTGAACATTTATAAACCAACTACTAGTATTAACAAGAGAGTATAACCATTTCATAGGATACAAGATCAAAGTGCAAAATTTAAATGATTTTTATGTATTAGCAATAAACAATTAGAAAATCAAATTAAAATCTTCAACTGATGATAGCATCAAAAAAATAAAATTCTTAGAATAAATTCAAGAAAAGACATGTAAATGTTAGAAAGAATGTGGAGAATTGAGAATTTTCATCTGTGGTTGGTGATGCAAGGTTTGGGGGGAAACTGTAGAAGTTTCTGATAAATGAAGGAAGGATTCACCTACCATATAACTCAGCAATTCTACTTCTAGGTATTTACCCAAAGAGAAATGAAAACATGTGTATACACATACACACAAAATGTGTACAGGAATATTTATTGCCATTTTATTCACAGTAGTCAAGAACTGCAAATAGCTCACCTGTCCATCTTCAGGAAAATGGAGTAGCTACTCAGCCATAAAAAGAAATGTACTACTTATTAATATAACACTGCGGACGAATCTCAAATATATTGTAAAAGAATCCAGACACCAAATAGTAAATACTGTGTGATTCCATTTACATGAATTTATAGAACAGGCAAAACTGATCTATAGAGGAAAAAATATGAGAGAGTGGTTACCCTTTGGGGCTAGGGTTGAGGACTGACTAGGAAGGGACACAGGCGAACTTTTTTGGAGTGATGGAAATGTTTTTTACTTTGATCTGAGTGTGGGTACCCAGTGTTTTCATTTGTCAAAGCTCATAAAACTATATAATTGAGACTTACACATCTCACTGTATATAAATTTTATCTCAAAAAATAGTGAAGAGAACTGTAAATAAATATTTGTATTTAGTTAACGATGTGAATGCTGAAGTGTTTAGGAGGAACTATATAGATATCTGCAACTTCCTTTATCAACAAAGTAAGATGGATTGATAAGTGATAAAGCAAGTTTAGCAAAAGTTAGCTGTAGCATACAGGTAATGGATACATGGTTGTGCACTCTATACATTTCTTTAAACTTTCTGCATGTTTGGATTTTTCATATTAAATATTAGAGTAAAATGCATTGAAGAATTTTGACTTGATTATGGAGGGGTAAAATCATTTCTCCCTTTCTCTCCCTTGGAATTATACAACAGATAAAGAGAATAAGAAACAAAAATTCAACTCCTTTTGACAGCAAATGTAGGTCATAGCTAAAACTATATTTTAAAATACATGGAAGAACAACCAAAAACAGGTAAAACTAAAGATATGCAAAAGGAAGGAGAAATAAGACAGCATGGAGAGAATCCTTAAGTGCTGCAGACCTCGGAAAGATTCAGCAAAAAATATACTCTCCAAAGATGAAGGTCACATGAGCCACAAATCCTAAATCTCATGTTGGCAATAGTAGAATGGATCTGCTATGGTTAGTGATAGAAACTTACTAGAACTTGTTCGCTTTCAACAAGAAGATGCGTAGGGCCTAAGGAAGAATTACACAGACAGGCATATCTGTAGGAGGCAGCTTTTTTCATAGTAGCCAAGAAAAGAGATTCCTTACATAGAAGTGTACATAGTATATTATTTCATTTATGTGACATTCCAGAACAAGCAAAATTAATCTAAGGTGATATAAATCAGAACAATTGCTGTCTGTTTGAGGGAGGAATTGCCCAGGAAGGAGCATCAGGGAAATTTATGGAATATGAAGATTTTCTAAATCTTGAGCAGAGTGGTGGCTACATAGATGCATGCAACTGTCAAAGCTCATTAAACTAAATACTTAAAATGTGTGCACTATTTTATTCTAATTATGCCTCAGTTTTAAAAATTGGGGAAAAAGATTTATGAAGCAAGTGACAGTCAACATATGTATAATTGCAATCTCCCAAGAAGAAAACTAAAATAATGGACAGAACAAATATTGAAGTTATAATCCAAAAATAATTTTCAGAAATAAGGAGACTTCTAAGAACATAACATAAATCATGGAAAATTGATCTAATATGTGATACCCTGGATATATTCTAGTAAAGTTTCTGGACAAAAAGAAAAGAGAACAGCTAAGTAAAAAGTTCAAGTTCATATATAAGGGGGGAAAAAACAAAGATGAGACAACTCTGACAAGGTGTCTCAGCTCCAGAGCTCCTTATAATATGGCGTGAAGCCTCTGTTGAAACTACTGTGTGGTCCAACATTTCTGTCTGCCAATCCTGCTTCCCTGAATTTCTTATGTGTCATTCCTGCATGCACTTCCCCACAAGCCTCCTGCACAGAAATCTTCATCTGAGTCTGTTTTCAGGTAATATAACCTGAGACACCACAAAGATAACCTCAATTAGTTCTGAGAAGTAGAACTAATATAGATAATATTCCCTGAGATTAATATAATGAAATTACAATTAATTGCAAAACCACTAAAAGGAGGTCAACTACCACCTAAATATTTTAAAGAAAAAAGGTCTTGGGTTAAGAAGAGAATGTGAACCAATTGCAGAAGATCCCTAAAAGAATAATATTGTAGAATTATCAAAATTCATAGAATACAGCTAAAGCAGTGCTAAAAAAAATTATAGTCTTATGTACTTATATTAATAAGAAGAAATGAAAATAAACATTCAACTCAATAATTAAATAACTAGAATCTAAAGATTGAAATAAAATTAATGAATTAAAAATGTGGAATTAATAAATGAATGTAAGACTTGTTTTGCGGGGTGTTGGGGAAGGAGAAAGCTATGAAATAAATGAAATTTTAACTTACCTAATTAAGAAAAAGAGAAAGTAAAACTATACAAAATAACAAGTGATAAGTGACAATAACCATAGACACAGAATAAAATAAAGTCATGGCAGACTTCTTAGCTCAACTCTCTGCAAATAAATTTGAAAGCCTGCATGAAGTGGATAATTTTCTAGGAAAATATAATGTATGAAAACTCCCTCTAGAACAAATAAAAAATTAAAACAAATTAAAAAGTACCTTCTTCTGAGATAAATACTAAGCCAAATTCAGATGACCACCACCACATCAGTAAAGAGCAGATAAGTTCAATCTCATTAAAACTACCGTAAAACATGGAAAGAGAAAGATACCGTCCTAATTTTTGGAAGGATATATACAATTAAAACCAATCAATCGCATATTAGTAGAGAAATCTTAGGTAAAATATTAGCAAATAGATTTCAGCAGCAAAACAAAAAATAATATATCACAGCCAATGATGTTTATTTCAGAAATGCAAGAATAATTTTATACTAAGAAAACTATTAATCCAATTAATAAATTTATAATGAAAAATAATATGCTAGTTTATATGGATGTTAAAATGGATTTAAGACAATTTGATATCCATTTATATAAGAAATAAAAGTAAAATGATTAGGTAATTAACTATATTAAACTATATATTATATTAATATATGGCTGTTAGCTCAAAAGCTGGCGTAGTATTTCCTTGGAAGTAGAAGGACTTTCACTAAAATCAAGAACAAATCAAATATGTCCATTAATGTTACTGCTTAATATTATTCAGGAAAAACTTAATAACAGATGCAATAGAAAGGAAAGAAATCAGAGGTATAAAATTTGGAAAATAGATAAAATTACGTCTTGGCAGATATGACTCGATTCCTAGAAACTGAAGAGGAATCAGCTGAAAAACTGCTATAACAAATAAGTAACTTCAGTAAGCTAAACATATATTTATAATCATCATATATGCAAACAGTGTTAGAATGTAATCAGTGTTATGTAATCAGTGTTAGAAGCAGCCTTCACCCCCCAAAGTATAATGTCCAAGAATATAAACTAGGTCCGTAAAGAGAAAACCTAAAAATGATCCTCAGAAACAAATAAAACTTAAACAACTGGAGATACCATGATCTTTGATTAGGAAGACTGAACATCCTAGAATGTTAACATGATTCAAGTAAAATTTAACATGATTCAAATAAAATTACCATTGAGATTTTTTAGAGGGAAGAAATCTAGAAAAGCTGAACATGAATTTCATGTGGAAAAGCAAACAAGCAAAAATTACCAAGAAAAATCTGAAAGAAGGGTAAATAAGAGGGAGCTAGCTCTACCAGATGTTAGCATTTATTATAAATCCTCATTAGTTAAAATATATTATAAAGTTTCACTAATAAAAAAAGATGGACTACAATAGAAAGTCCAGAAACTAACATAAACACATGTGAGATTAGTGAGGGAAAGATGGACTTTTTAATAGAGGTCGACTGAGTATGATTTTATGTAATAATTTTCTAAATGATTACAACTAGATAAAAATATTAAAGCTGAAAAATAAAAACTTAAAAGCAGAACAAAATCACGGTTAGGAAATGTGTTTACATATATGTCAATGCTTTTTTAAAATATCACACTAAATTAGAAGAGAAAAAATTACATTGATTACATAAAAAATTAAAAATATTTTTTTCTTGGCATAAAACACTATAATTACTGTCAAAAGAAAAATACAAAGTTAAAAAAATTAGATATATACAACAGGCATATATATTTATATATACATATATAATTTCCCTAATATATGAGGAATTTCTATAAATCAATGAGAAAAATAGAAAAAGTGACAGAAGAAATTTAATTATCTCTTAAGACTTTTTAATAAGAGAAATGAACCTTAAAAATACAATGAAAAATCAAACTATACTGAGATACTAGATTGGTGTTTTGCTAGTGGTATGGAGAAAGAAGTACTTTCATATATTCTTTGTGAAGGTATAACATGGTGTTATCTTGGAGAGGGGGGGAATTAAGTAACAGCTTTCAAAATTATAGTTATACATACCTTTTGGTCCAGCAATTTCACTTCTAGGGATATATCCTAGAAATGCAAAATGTACGTATGAGCGTTATTTATTGCAACATTGCTTGAACTTGCAAAGACTGAAAACATCCCAAACATCTAGCTTCTCTGCTTTCAGCTGACAAAGGTAGGCAGGAATCTGTCCACCCAGACTAAGTCTTTTTCTTATGTGCACATAGGTATGCCATGGGCTAGCATTTAATAATTTCTCAAAGGTAAAATTTAAAGGCTTTTGTGAAGCAATCCTAGATTTTTATGATTTTTTTTTTCAATTCTGTACTGTTGTGTTGTCCACATGTAATTTAATTGCACTTTGCCCATCTTGTCTTTACCGAGTCCTTCCAAAGCATTTCTAATCCAGTTATAATAAAATAGAAACAACTCTTTCTGCAGTCACATTTCATCAGTTTATGTAATAATTAAATAAATGACGTAACTAATAGTGAAAACTAATATACCCACATTTAGAAATAAATGGAACTAACTCTTGCATCACCTCAAATGATGGGAGTATTTGAGTTCTGGCATGATGAAAAGTAGCCTGCCTGCTGCAAGCATTCACCAACCAGTATATCATCTGGTGAGTCTGAAAGAAGGATTAGTGAGCTTTAGTTAACCGAGCAAGTTGGATATGTGGTCATTTAAAAGAGCTTTTACTGCATACTGAAAATAAATAAAGAGCAATCTATTATCTTCCAAAATAAATAAAATGAGTAATCCTAATAAAAAAAAAAAATGTGTTAGTATGTTCACATTTTTCTGTTATGAGTGCTTTATCTTCATTTATTACTTCCATATGAGCCCACATTCTTTCCAATATGTTACAGGCTTTGGTCAAAGAGTTACAGATTGACGTCCATGTGATAAGGCGACAAATCAGAGAGTTTAAAAAAATGCAGAGAAGTAAAGACGCTTGTAAAACCTCAGCCCATAAAGCCCAGACCTTGGCAGCTTCTATCCTGAACATTTCACGGTCAGATCTAGAGGAAATATTGGACACAGAAGATGAAATGGTAAGATCATTTAAATATTTATTAATAAAGGGCTTTTTACACATTGAATTTAAGTACATGTCTTTTTTTGTTTTAGAACTCTTAAAATTTCATCTTTAAGATAATATTAATGAAGGTAAGATTATTAATGTGCCAATGAAAGATACATCAAGAGTATTAACCAACTCAAAAAACCTTTAGAAAAATTTAACTGTGGAATATAGAAATAAGCCAGTCCACATAACCTTTAGAACTGCTTGTTTGTTGTTCATGTCGGTTACCCTTTCCTATCTTTGCCATTTTCTTTAATCACATATCTTGTAAGCTAGTATTTTTAATTAATCCAGTTTGAATGAATTTAGTTAAACTGAGTCACCGTTGATTTGAGGATTTTTCCTCCTATGTGAGATTTTAAGAAGTAGTAAATCTATTGGCTTTCCTAGCTAAATTCAAAATTGTTGATCAAGTTAAAGAAAAATATATTTATTGCTTTAAATTGGGTAAAATGCTCCTGTCTGAGTGAATTTATGTGCATACAGGTATAAGTCTTCAGTAGCATCTGTATATCTCCTGAGGAGGGCACTGCATTTTTGATGTAGTTATTACCTCATAAAGAGCAGGATCTCACTTTGTACAGTCTTCTGTGAAATCTGTGGAGGATATTTAATCCTGTTCTACTGTTGTCTCTGAACTTTAATACATGAATATTCCATTTTTTAATTGTATTAAAGAGATGATGGTACTGGTAGCATTCCAATAAAAAATTGTTCAATGAAAGAAATGATAGACTTAAATGTTGGTATGAGAATATTCTCCAGTCCTCCATCAGCATCTCAAAGTACTTCTGAAGTAGAGAACATCTACAACTTGCAAAGGTTTTTAAACTGCCAAGAATTCTTAGAAAAGAGTTCAAAAGAATCCTGCAGAGATTATTTTCATCCTGTGGGTGAATAGAATGGTGAATTATCAGTTTCCTATTTTCAGCAACTATCCATAATGGTTGTGGCTTTCTACTGAATTCTGAACTTTGAAGTACCAAAAAGCATTATCAGAGGTAGTAACAAATACAAGACACACAGTAAATAATAGAATCTGTCAAGAGTTTTAACTATACCTTATTATAGACATGAATTAAAACTTTTTGATAATGAGAAACATAACAAAAAATTAAGGTTAAGGCCTCCACTGTTGCCTAAGAGTTTTAAAACAAACAGCAAAATCTCTCATGTGTGGTTGTGTGTTTGTGTGTGCCTGTGTGAACACAAACACTGATACATATTCTGGAAGACAGGACGACTGCCTTTGTATGTTCTCAAAAGATTCCCTCTTTGGGTTTACCAGTTAGAAAAAGCAACTCTTCTTGATGGACAAATTATAAAAAGTTGTCCTCTTTGAGTGTATGAATTAGGAAAGGATCTCTATAGTCCCAAAGAGTAGATGGCACATTTCTGTGAAGAAATGGCACTTCTGCCTGTGGGCAGATGCAGTCTGGGGCCAGAGGATACAGCAATGCAATGTGCATGCCACACAACCTTAAATGGAGGTCCTCCTGGAAGGCAAGGGCTCTACTAGAAGCACACTATTCTGAGAGGATCGGTGCACCTTGATATATTTACTAGATTTAATTATAGACCAGAGTGTATTTAGACTAATCCCGGCATATTTCACAGGTCTAAAGAGTTGAGTGACTAGCCCAAACAGATCCCAACCTCCTGACTTCTGTTCTTTAAACTATACATTGAACTTTAGTAAACTCATGTAAAAATCTATGATAGCTTATGTGAAGTACCTCGCCTGACACCTGGCATACAGTAAATTTCAACAAATGTTCATTTCCCAAACCCTTACCTTTGCGAAAAGTCCATATTTTTGGTAAACTGAGTTTAGTGAATATCAACTGTACATGTGAATATATTATACTTTGAGAATATTTTACCTTGATGATTGATGGGTTGAAAATATTTAGAGACTTACAGCACTTTAAGTTAGAGTGTCCCTTGACTATCAGTTAATTTTTAGATATTTTAAATAAATAACCATTTAAATATGCCAAAGATGTGCCATGTTCTGTTTTCTATGTAATTATAACAATTATTCCTTGGTTATCTATTAAGTCAGATTTTTGAGTACAAGGTTTTATATTATTTTACAAGGGTCACTTGCAAATGATTCTTTTATACAGTTCCATCTTACTTTTCATTTTATTTTAATCACTTTTACCTCTACCTCAGTCCCTACCTTGATCTCCTCTGTGAAGGCAAAAATAAAATATTCTTGAATTCTATTATGAATATGGAAATATAACTTTATCTTCCATAGGCTTGTAATTATTTATAAATTAAATATTAAAGAGCATGGATTTGAATATTCCCTATTTTGACAGGCCAGGCTGCTCTTTGTTGAATCTAATTCTACCAATATATCTCGATTTATTCAGTATCTAATGTTATGATCAACTTCATATAAATGCAATTAACACCAGTGTTTTTATTTCTTCCTTTAGGAAATTGAAAGGACAAAGATAGATGCTGAAAACGACAGGGAATGGCTATTGTACATTCAGAAACTTCTTGAAGGACAGGTATTTCATTTTTCTGTTTTATATATGAAAACGTCCAGATACAAATTCCAAGCCTTATGTTGTACTAGACGTCTAATTTTTTGTGAACACTTACACATTATTTACTAGGTAAAGAAATATTCCAATAGGTAGACAGGAAAGTTAACCCTCTATTTGTAGTTAACAAATGAAGCATATGCCCTGGGAAACAGCCAACATGGGTCTTAGCAAATGCATTAATTAAATTATTGAGTCAACCTCTTTGCTTGCTAGCCTGAAAAGGATCCATTCTCTCAGCCCTCTTAGGAAAAGAGATTCTTTATTATGTGTCTTTAAAGTTAGTAGTTGATATGGACACCTGAGGAGTTCATGGGTTTCAGTGACCTTTTACTATGGACCTGTTTCCAGTCAATTCATGTTTTCCTCACAGCCAGACAGCTGTTTATTACTGTGTCTTCCCGCATTCTCGACAATATTTTCTACTGAGACCTCGAGCAGCTTGTTAGTGGGAAGTAAATATTGATTTGGCATCCTGTCAATGCAGAAAGAATGAAAAAATTTCCACCAGAGGCCCCTCAAACATTTTCCTATCGACATTTTCTGGGCCGAGTGGAAAGCTGCATAGAGGATGACAAGGCCAAGACGAGTGGAAATCCCTGAGGGGTCTATTGAGACTGCTGCTGTGACCTGTGTGATACTTTTTCTTCTCTTTCAAGTATTTTTTTAATTCACATATAGTCTGCTGGGATGCGCCCCTCTTGTAAGTGATCAAGGGCAGTTTATTGGCAGGTGAGAACCCTGCTTTTCTAGTCATAGCCAGCTTTTGTTTTGACATCACTGACAACATGTAATGTATTCTAAAACTTTTTCATTATAGTTCTTTTTGCTCAACCTAATTGTTTATTTTGAAAATGAACTGGAATAAAAACAGCTAAAACATATTTCTCAAAATAGCAAAAAAAAATATTGTCCTGTGAGTTTTGGAAAGTCATAAATGTTTCTGTATAAAGACCAAAAATAAAAGCTGATGTTAAATGAAATTATCTTACATGTATATTAACAAATAGAGATATCTATGCTTTTGGAAAAGCCAAGAATAAATAAATAATATATGAACTATTTATACTTTCAGTATTAGTTTTATATATTTTTGAAACCATATCCAGAATTACTTCAATAGTAATAGAAGTGATTGGCAATATTTTTCTTAAAGTTGTTTAAGTGCAGACTTTCAAATACTGAATATAGCACCTGCAGTGACAGCTTGCTTTGAGAAAAAAATGCCACTTCTTAATCATATTGCATGCCTAGCACCAGTACCTAGCCTAGTGCCTGGCAGATCAAAGGAGTTTAGTAATGATACTTAGAGGTTTTTTTCCAGTTTGAAAATAATAAAAGTAAACTGTTTGATGATTTTTTAAATGTTAACTTGTAAATATGACCCTTCAATATGGAAATTTTATCATCACTTATGAATGTTAAAATAACCAATCTTCAGTACATTTTACTAAAGCTATATTGACACCAGAACTGATTTTTTGCCTAACACATGTAGACACAAACACACACATTCTTCATGATCTAGATGTATGCTTATTCTGGCCAGTTAGTGTAAAAAAATCCTCTTGAAAATGGCATTAGACTGCTTAATACTGCAGTTTGATATAGTGCCTTTTTGTGCCACTGAGCCTGGACTCTGGAATATAATTGCCTGGCAGTATTGATTTAATTGCCCAGGTTTATTTGTGGACTCCTAATTATTGACTGGAGGTAAATTTAATGGAGCAGCCTTTATGAACACTGGGAAACCGCTGCTGTTGCTGGTATACATAATGAACTGCAGTATATGCCTTTAGATCATTTTTCAAGCTAATTTTATTCCACTGTGACAGTATGATAACATTTAAAAAGTCAAAGACTTTTTATTTTTATTACTGACATAGGTGGTTTTGCTGATGTCTTTGAATTTTGTGAGGAAAAAATAGGAACTTCATTGGTTGCACTTGAATGTCACTTATACTAATTATGCCCAAGAGAAAAATCTATAAAATAGAAAATGTCTCTCTTTTTAAGCCTACTTTTCTTCTCTCTCAATTCCAGCAATTATATTTGTCCTGAATTTTAAAAAAGGTTTTCTTTGTCTACCAGTTCTTTTAGAGTCTAACTTATGCTCACAGGATTATGTGGGCAAAAGTGTAGATATGTTTATTCATACATTTTATTTAATTTGTGGCATATACAGCTCCATGTATCTGAGATTACATGATCTTCAGACTGTGGGATAAAATTGTGCACATTCCCTAAAATAAACAGTAATTAATTCAATACTGATATTTGATTATTAAAATATTTAGAAGATAAAATTATAGGAAAACTTCCATTTTATGTCCTCCCTCTGTGTTGAGTGCTTTATATAATAGAATTCTGAGACCATAGGAGTTAATCTGGTCTTGTGGTTTTATATTTTGTTTAAAGATTAGGCCACAAAAATTTTCTGTTAAAGAAAATTTTCTCTGCATTCTTTTGTTAAGAATTTATATTGATAAAATATTTACCACAAAACAAAAAGTTGTTCTACCATGTGGCATTATGGGACTGCACAATAATGTAATACCTACTGCTACCATTAACCAGAAGTGCATGATAACTAAAGGCTCTAAAACCTTAACTTACCTGTGTTTAATACAGAAAACAAATATATGTCCTCTATTTCAAGTATTTCAAGTAGTTTTGATGTAGTTGGTACTTTTATATGTTTGATCTTTATCTACACCTAACCACTATCCCCATAGATTCCTAGTAATAAGAATCGCACTGAAAAATTTCTTTCTGATTTTTGCTCTCATTTTTTTATGGCTTAGCTGCCTTCTAATTTCTTTAAATGTTTTTTCTTAAAACATTTCTCTTTTTATATTTTCTTAAAACTAATTTCTCTTTTTATATTACTGTGTTTTTAAAAACTTACAATTTATGGCAGAGAAAAAAAGCAAATTAATGATTATAATAGGATGGGAGAAACCTCCCCCGTCCTCCAATTAGTTTTTTGTGGTTTAGGAAGTGGAAAGAAAAAAATAGAGATAGGAAAAGTGGGCTTAGACAGAACTATAAAAGCTTTCGAGTAGGAGAAGGATGTAATCAGAGTTGTGCTTTAGAAAGACACATGAGATCAGCATGTAGGATGGTTTGGAGGGAGAAGAGACCAGGAGCAAGAAGGTAATCTAGTCGAAGGACAGTGAGGGCCTGGTTATGCCCTCACCATCAAAATAGAAAGGATGAGATAGATGTGATCCTCATTATAGTGACTGAATCGATAGCAATAATGAGATTAGAGGAAGGGGTCAGAAAGCAGAAGCCAAAGATGGGAGAATCTAATACACTACATGATGAGAAAGATGGTGATACCTTTAAGAGTTTTAGGGTTCAAAAGAGGTCAATGAGTTTTGGGAGGAAGGAGATGTCAATGACTGAAGCCATAGAAAATTTAATAGGTGTGTTTCATTAACAATATTCAAGAACTCATGACTTGTCATCAATTTAGCCCAGCCTTCTATATGGCTTTTCTCAGTGAAATTTATTTAAAAACACATTTCAAATGCTTACAACTCAACAACAAAAAGAAAAGAAACTGATTAAGGTGATGTTTCTACAGGAAGATATACAAATAGCCAATAAGCACATGAAAGGATGTTCAGCACCATTAGCTATTAGGAAAATGCAAAGCCAAAACCAAAATGAGATATATATTTCACACCCAGTAGGATGGCTACAATCAAAAAGACAGACAATAACAAGTGTTGATGAGGTCATGGAGAAATTAGAACTCTTATACATTGCTGGTGGGAATGTAAAGTGCTGGTGTCCCTGTGGGAAACAGTCTGGTAGTTCCTCAAAAAGTTAAAGATAGAGATTATGTGATCCATCAGTTCAACCTCTAGATATTTACCCAAGAGATGAAAACATATGTTCATACAAAAACTTCTACACAAATGTTTATAGCGGCATTATTCATAATAGCTCAAAAGTGTAAGCAGCCCAAAGGTCCATCAACTGATGAACATATGAATAAAATGAAGTGTGTGCATACATGGACTAGTTTTCAGCCATAAAATGGATTGAAGAACTGATACATGCTATGACATGGAAAAACCTTGTAAGCCTTATGCTAAGTGAAAGAAGCCGTGCTCAAGAGACTGCATTCACGAAATGTCCAGAATAGGCGACTCTATCAAGACAGAAATGACTCATGGTTGCCAGCTGAGATGGGGAGTGGCTTCTAAGAGGTGTAGAGTTTCTTGGGGTGATGAAAGTATTCTGGACTGAGATAGTGGCGATGGTCACACAACCTCGCGAATATACTGAAAACCAACGAATTACACACTTTAAAATGGTGATTTTTAAGTTATGCGAATTATATCTCCATTTTAAAAATGAATTCCTAAGAAAGCGAAAGAGAATACATTTAAAATTAAATTCGACATAAAGTTTTTATATTACATATACTTTGTCACCAGCATTAGCAGAGAATGCCTTAAATGCATTCGAATTTGAATTTCTGTCTACTGGCCATAACTATGAATAAATGAGATAAATTATTTTATTTCATAATTTATTTTCCTTTAAGTTGGCATATAAGGAGATGTCCTTCTATTATACTGTAATAGATATTACCTCCTCACATATCCAAACAAAGTCAGTTATTTGTACCTTGCCCTCTAAGAGATACGGTTTATTTGCCCTGCTCATTCTGATCCTCAAAATTAAAATTATAATAAAGGTCATTCAGGTTTTTTTTCAGGTCTTAATAATATCTGAAACAGTCCTTTGTATTTTGGACTTTATAAAAACAATGGAAATAATTAGTAGAGATAATGATGAACCAATGCTATCGAATTCATTCAAAAAACACGTATCGAGTGCCTGCTATGTGTCAGATATTATTTCAGGTTTAGGTATACAGCAGTGAACAAGAGAGACAAAAACCACTGCCCTTAAGGAGCTTATGTTTCTGGGGATGGAGGATAATAATCAAATAGTTAAAACATATAAACTATTAAATAATTAACTTGAACAGAATTATAGGTGTGTATATTAGAATATATATATATGCTTATTTAAAACAAATAATATACAATTATAAGCACAATATGGTTCTTTACTAAGATTCGTTTAAAAACTCTCAGCCAGGAATGGCTAGAAAATGTGTCTTGATTTTGTTTTGTTGTTGCCTTATTTTCTGTTATTTGCTAATCCCTTTCTGGATTTCATTCAGTCCATTTTAGTCCAGTAAAAATGTATTGAGACAATATCAAAAATTATGTTTTTCTACCTTAAGTTTTTGAGAATTTAGAATACAGACTTGTGGTTTTTCTTTAGCTTTAAATATCCCTGTTCCTATTTGCTGCTTCAAATCCTGCAAATGCTGAAATTTAAAATGGCTCTTTCCCCAGTACCCTCTCTCCAAAATATGCTTACCTTCTATAGAATACCTTGCAATATGACAGTGAGAAGGGTTTTATAAATCTTCCCGGCTTTTGTAGAGTAACTTCTAGCCTGAAGGTTTACTGAAAGTTTCTCCTTACAACGCTGGATACATTTACCCTGTTGCTTTTTATGCTGCACTCATAACACACACACATACACACACCCTGCATAAACACACACTCACCCTCTCTCACACACACAAATCCACATGCTCAGTCACCCACACAGATTTCTCACATCTAGCTGAAATAGCAAGAGTTTAAAATTCTCCATTCAGAGTCTTGCTGGTTTTTCTTTTTTAATTTAACAATTTCAAGCCTACTTTCATGTTTCCAAAAAAAAGAAAGAAAGACATATGTGGATAAATTTAAAAGGTAAATTTATACTATGTGTATTTTTACCATTATGAAAAAATTAGGGGAAAGAATGAAAGTGAAAACAAAATATAGCCTTTACCAAAGTTTGAGAATAGCAAATACAGCCTTCTCTGTGTGTGTTTTCAGCAGAACTTTGATGTATGTGTGTGTGTGTGCGCGTGTGTGCACATGTGCATGTGTGAGATATGTGCTAGGGTAACACTTGGGAAATGTAACATTTGGGAAACTGAGCTCAGAATTCATTGCAAAATTTAAATTACAAATAAGTTGTTCCATCTGATAGCATTCTTGATTATTTTAACAAGTTCAATCTTTTAATTATAAGATGATAGAATAAGTATATACTATCCATTTTAAAAAGTATGTACCATATACATGTATATATAATATGTATATACATAAATATATACATATGTATGTATATTTATACTAAATTTTCCACCATTGTATAATAATCAAACTACATTGGCCTTTCTAAACTCTCAATGTCTCACAGAATCATATTCTTTGTAAAAGCAGATATAAGACATAAAATTTAATATCTTCACTTTCACTATGACGCAAGCTATATTAAATTTGATTCGTATTTTAAAAACAATCTTTTTTGGTAATAGTATTCAAATCAAAAACAAGAATGAAAATGATTAACATGTTAACCTTGTCCTTTAGATTTAAAAGGTTACCCTTATTTCAATTGTTTCTTTTCAACACAGAAATTTTCAATTTATATTATTAAGAGTACATTCCAGTTAGTGCTGATGCTCTAGGTTATCTGTGTTTTCCAGTCATGGTCTTTAGGTTTTGTGATATTCCCAAGGTGGCTCTCAAACATCTGCAACCATCATTTATATCCTACCTTTATGCAGCAATGCCTCTAAATGAAGCCACAGTTTATAAGCCTAAGTGATAAATTTGAGATTCTGTCAGTGGCTTACCAGTTGCTGAAGGCAGACATCTGAAGGTGTCTCCATGTAAGAGAAGCCGAAAATCTGTGTGAAATCAGGGGAAATCCCTTCAGTACCAGAAATCACCTTTTGTAACAGGAACAGCCAGAAAGACTAGGAAGACCCACTTCACCACTACGGTATAGAGACGGAGCAAAATGCTTGATAGTTTTTCTGATGTCCTAGTTGAATTTCCATAGTAAGGGATCTCACACAGCATCAACTCTTTAAGACCTGTTCATTTTTGCACTTATACTGAAGAGTTTAAAACTGTGTCACTGCACTTTTCCTTTTTGATTCAAGAGAAAGAAAGAAATCACGCGGGCTTTCTGGACTTCATAGTCCCTCACGCAGGCCCTTCAAAATGAAACTTGAGGCAGCATACTTTTTGGGTTTGTTGTTTCAAATATATTTGATAGTGCAAGTGAGAAAGGATCTTAGCTGTTGGCCAGTCAGGTTGCCCCTTCAATCCAACTCTAAAATCCTGTCCTGTCTGAGGAGTTTCTGAGGTGTCTTGGCCCTCCAGAATCATACAGTGAGAATTTAGTTGGCTCTAAACTTCTCGTATGGAATAAATTTACACTTAATCTGGACTCTAAAGTAGAAGAAATTAAGCTCCTGGTCTTCCTACTGTTTTAAAAACGTTTTGCATTTTGAAAACTACGGCAAATGAATAAACAGACCATGTGAATTTTTAAAGCACTTTCCAAGTCATGTCATATTTTAAGTATAGTTTCAGTTGTAAATCTACCCAATCTATGTTCTCTTTCATTGATTCTAAGATGTATTTTCCCCACATTTACACTTTCTGAAATTGCAATGCATGTGCAGTATGGCTATATTTAAGTGGTAGGGTTTTATTCCCCAGAAGAAGCTGGGTTTTTTTTGTTATTTTTTTTAAGTCAATGTGTGTCTCTTATATTCAACTATATCTTAAAACTGAACAAATGTGATACTTCGGTTCTCTTATGCTTTCTACAGTGTTCAGTTTCCAGTAAGACAGATATATGAAGCTCCTGACATAGACTATAGATATAGTTTGTCCCGACATAGGCTCAGACTTCCTTAAGGAGAAGGCAGTTCATTATAAAGATAAGAAGGAAGTTAAACTAAGAAGCTGTTTAGGATGTGACGCAATTCTGTGGACTAGCTTTGGTCTCTATTTCTCTTTCATGGCCTACATAATCTGTCTGTGTGTGTATGTATGTATGTATGTATGAATGTGTCTGTTTGTCTGTCTGTCTATCTTCACTGCCAATCTTTTCTTTTTCTGCGGTTCAGATTTGGGAATGAACCATTCTGATTGGTTTAGCTAATTGTGATTACCTTAGCTGAGCATAGCAGAGCTGAGCACAGCTGAGCAATTCATACAGAGGACATCAGGCTGTCTTTGGTCAGGTGCTGACCAGTGATACCGTCGATGGTCCTTTTAGCATAAAAAAGAGCCTAATGCTATTTCTCTGTAGGGAAGAGTCTGGACATGATAAGCCTTCTCATTAATATATTCAGGGAAAAAAAAGTAGCCTTTCCCTGGTTAATCAAAAGGACAACTCCAAGAAATGACTTAATAAACTTCGTATTATAAACCTCCTGTGTGAGACTACATAGCTGGGAAGGAAGATAAAAGGAAGTAGATAGAGGTATGAGAGGTAATTGTGGGACCATTTCAAATTGCATGAGTTGGAGTCCTATAGGCAACTCAATGAAGCAGTGGGAACAATAAAACTTTACTAGAAAAGTTATATGTTATGAAATGTAAAAATATACTCTACATTTCATAAACTCAGCAGTTTGCAACATGTGTATTACACTTTAATATGCCAAACAAACTTCTATAACAACTTGATCAATGGGTATACTTTTGCCATTTTTTTTCCTCTGAAATTTTATCCTACAACTCATAAGATGTTCGACTCTAAAACAGACAAGTGTATTGATAGTTCTCTCTCATTCTTTTATGAGTGATGAACATACAGTACTACTTCTGTGGGCATGTGGGCCCTAGAGATGACTGTAACCTGCTATTGATCAGCTGATTGAAGATAAATGGCTTAGCTGCTTGTATTGCAGATTACATCATTAACATGGTCAGTAAACCATGAATTGTTCAATAAGGTGTTTATCTTTTTTCATTTTATTTCTGCTCTTTTATCATTTTTATTATAAAAGACAAAATGACCCACACTAACCAGCAAGATCAGTTGAAAAGAGACCCAGTAGGGTACCACTATGGGTGCAAAGTTGCAGACAGCTGAGTTCTAATGGTTTAATGGTATGTAGTATGTTTTGAACTGAAGAAAATATAGAGTTTTGATAATCTTTTTTTTCTGTGTTTCTCTTGCAGCTTCCTTTTGCCTCATATTTATTGGAAGCAGTTCTGGAGAAAATAAATGAAAAAAATAAACTAGTTGAAGGGTATTTCACAATTATGAAAGATACTAGATGATATTACAATGGAGAACTTTTTTTCAAATATGAACTTTTTATGTGGTGTGATTGGAAAACATGCATTGCAATTCTGATACAATATCTGCTCCACCTATCAATAGTCAGGTTCAATATCAAAATAAGAAGTCTCTGAAACTAAGTAATTGCTGAACAAGTGAAACTAATTAAGTACATAGCCATTTAAAAGGAAATAGTGTAGCATTTGATTGTTGAATACAAATATTGCCACAAATCAATGCAAACTTAAAAATGATTTTTCTTCCAGTGCATTAGAAGAAATTAAAATAAGCTTGGCACACACAAATTATTCTGAATATAAAAAGAAAAAAATTGTAAACTAAGGATTTAATCTTTTAAATTTTATGAAGAAACGACTTTTTACATAAAACTGCTGTAAGTGGCCTTAAATCATCCAATGAGGAAGACATTTGTATTGTAAACAAATATGAAATGAAACATCGTAACTAAAGGACGAACATTTAATAAAATACAATGTGTGGTCCAACTATATCTGTTCTCAACATACTGGATTACATAGAAGATATTGTATTTTCCTATAATTATTTGGCAAAAATAAAAACATTTTCTCCTTCTCTCTCTCTCTTTTTTTAAATTCATAATTCTTTTATGGTCATATGAATTAGCAAAGGACCACAAACCCAGTGTATAAAATTAGACTGGATCCTACTATGATCAGCTAATAAGTCTAATTCTTAACAATGATATCATCCTTATTTAGACTCCCAAACATTCCCACCTCATTTTACCTGTTTACTATGTTCCTGCCACACTTGACTGTTTTGTTCCTTTAATTACCAAACTTGTGCCTGCCTCCAGTCTTTACCCTTGCTACTCCCTCTTTCTAGAATACTCTGTGCTCAGCTTTTTTCATGACTGCCTCCTTCTCACCATTTAAGTTCATCTTGTATGTTCCCTTAGAGACACATTCCCTGGCCATCTTACTATTTAACTTCCTTTATAACAAAATTACATATTTTATCTGTGCACTTACTTATTTTTTTGTTAATTTTTCCTCCCCCATTCTTAGAATAGGTCCCATGAAGTTAAGGCAGAAGTTGGCAAATTATGGCCCATAGGTCATTGACCTGCCATCTGTTTATGTGTGGACTACAAACTTAGAATGCTTTTTACATTATCAAATGGCTTTTTAAAAAGAAGAATAATGTTTTGTAGCATGTGAAAGTTATGTAAAATTCAAATTTTAGTCTGTCAATAAAGTTTTATTGGAACATTACAATGCTCATTTATGTATTGTTTATGACTGCTTTCACACGACAGTAGTGGAGGTGAGTATCATGGCAAAGACCGTATATAGTGCATTCTTCACTTTGCACTACTGCTTGGCACACTGCGAATCATGGTGACACAGTTATAACTTGACAGCACTTCAAGTGCCGCAAATATTACCACACTGCAGTTTTTAGAAATACCAGTGTATACCCATTATGTCAAAAAAAGAGAAAAGAAAAATGGCTGCAAGATGTCACTCTTTTAAGGCATAGTGGAGTGTGTATTATTTTGCTATTGAGTTATTTTGCAAAGCCGTATACCTATGTTAAAAAGAATGCAATATATATCGATATTACATAACCACAGTACATTGTTGAAATAGGAAGCTGACGTTAGTACCATATTATTAACTGAAATATAGACCATGTATCAATTTCACAAGTTTTTACATTCACTTTTCTTGAGGGCATAGTTTCATGAAATTTTGTCACATGTGCAGATTATATAACCATCACAGAGCTGTTCCATCAACACAAAGAGTACACACATGCATGTGCACGCACGCACACACACCCTATTTCTCTGTAGAACTCTGGCTAATACACCAGGGTTTGGCTATTGCATATAAAGTTACTATAAAGATTCATGTACAGGTTTTTGTGTAAAAAAAATTTCATTTCTCTACAATAAATACCCATGAGTGTGATTGCTGGGTCATGCAGTAAGTGTGTTTTTAACTTGGTAAGAAACTACAAAACTGTTTTCTAGAGTGGCTTTATACCATTTTGCAGTCCCACCAACAAGTCAGGTGGATCATTTGGTCTGCATCCTCTTCAGGACTTGGTATTGCTATTTTTTTATTTTAGCCATTTTAATGGGCATATAGTGGTAATATTTTCCTTTTTAAGTTTTATTCTCTCCCTGGTCACATTTAAGTTATCATTTTTTTGTTTGTTTTTCTGTCTCTAAAACCAGCATTTATGATCCTTTCAGAAAGCATGGGCTGTTGAGAACAGGGTGATTGGGGTTGAGTGGGGCACATAACTCTTCTCCAGACCAAAAAAGCACTCCCAGTAATCACCACAGGTTTTACAAAGCATTTCTAAAAGACAGGTCTATTCTTTATCTATTGCTATAGAACAAATTATCCTAAAACTTAGTAGCATAAAACAATATTTATTTAGGCCAGTTTCTTTGGGTCAGAAATATGATCACAACTTAAATGTGTTCTCTGACAGTAGGTCTCTCAGAAGCCTGCAGCCATATCAAGGCTTGACTCAGAAGGAGCCACTTCCTAGCTCACTCAGGTAATGGGCAAGATTCAGCTTTTTTTTACAGACTATATTGGACCGAGGGCTTCAGTTCCTTGCTGGCTATCAGTTAAAGGCTGCCTTCACTTCTTTGCCACCTGGTCTTCTTCAACATGGCAATCTGCTTCGTCTCACATGGAGGAGATCCCGCAGGGATATGAATAACAAGATGTGAGGATCCTTAGGGTCCATTTCAGGAGCTGCCTACCACACAGCAGTGTTTAGATTTGACAGTCTGCATGAAGCCATCTTTGCAAGGTAAGCATAGATTTACCTAGAATCATTATTTATTTGTGGTTGTTTGAGGAAGGAAGATGGAGTCCATAGGTCTCAAACTTGCAAATACTCCTTGGCACCATCACCATAGGATATAAACAAAAGAAATCCTCTCCACCAAGAGTGAGATCCATCTCTTAAAGATGCTTAACAGATGAATTTAAGGAGGTAGTTAATTCTCATCTCTGGACTTTCAGAGCAAACAAAATAAAACCAGTGTCAGAAATCTACAAATTTGGAAGGTCATGTGAGTCCATTCTATGACCCTTCCTCCAATTCAAACTGTAGAAACTTTGTTGATAGTCAGAGGTGGAAGTATAAAGTGTTAGAGATTCAAGACCAGAATAGAACAAGCTTTTGGCTCCTCAAACCTACCATACCATACCAATGAACTTGGGAAGCCTTCCAACAAAATAGAAGCTAAGGAATACCTTTCAAAACACTTGTTTGTACAGTATATTCATATTATTAGAAAAACAGAGAATCTGATTAAGATTAGTTTTCTGTGGAAAGAGGACTAGGAAGTCTTTCCTGGGAAAGCAACTTGATTGTTACAGTATATCCTTTTCTACTGTTTCAATATGCTGCCATATGTATTTACCTTTCAATTTAGTGACAGTTTTTATAAACTCTTTAAAACTATCCCTGAAGTAAAGATAAAGAAAATGGAAATAGCAAATTATCTAGAAAGTAAAATGAGAACTTTTTTTATAAAAAAAAAACCTATGAGACACAGCTAAAGCTGTATCTAAAAGATAATGAATAACTCAAACAAGTTTTTTTTAATAAAAAATAGACTGAAAAGAAGTAAACATGCAACTTAACAAATAGAAAAGAAAAACAAAATAAACCTAAAGAGAGTAGGAGGAAATAATTCATGAAAGTGAAATTAATTTAAAAAGAAAAACAACTAAAAAAGATATAAAAATAAAGCTGATACTTATAATTTAATTAGTTAACCCCAGTAAGCCTAATTAAAGATAAAAGAAGAAAATAAAAACATGCAACATTAGGAACTGTAAAAGATATGAAAGATTTTAAAAATTATACAAGAATGTACAACTGTATATCAATTGTAAGTAAATGTATGGTTTTCTGGAAAAATATAAATAAACCAGTTTCACTTAAGAAATGATAGAAAGTCAAACAAACCATTATATATAACAAATTAGAAACATGGCTAAAGATCTGCCTTTTAGAAAAGCACCAGGACCTGATGATTTTACCATTGACATCTATTTAGCCTCAAAGAACAGAATATTCTTGTATTTTAACTATTCATGGAAAAAGATGAGGAGATCTCATAAATCATATTTATGAAGCAAAGATAGGTTAAGTAACAAAACCTATAGGTAAATATAACTAAAAAGAGAACTATAGATCTCTCTAAATGAACTATAGTATCTTTTACTAATAAAAATATAAATAGTCTAGGTAAAAATAGAAATTCTAGTTATTCAAATAACAGTATATCTGGCCAGATAAATTTCAATCCAAATACAATGATCAGAAAATATATCATCGTAACTCATTATACCGACAGAATAAAAGAGAAAAAAATATTTTATGTAGTATATGATAAAATTTAATATGATAAAGTATACAGAAAAATAAGAAAAGTAGAAACTGAAAAAGGCCAGTAGGCATATAAAAAGGTACTGACTTTCAAATGAATTTTTTTTTTTTTTACCTCAGAGTGAAAAAAAATCGAGTGCTGGTGAGAGTATATGGAAGTGAGCTCTCTCGTATATTGCTGGTAAGAATGTGAATTGTTAAATTTTTGCAAGGTAATTTATTGTACCTGTTAAAAATTAGCCAGAAATGGCCCTTTGGGGAATCTGCTCTATAAAGCACAAATAAATAGGAATAAATATAAACAAATAATTTGTAGAGGTTAAAGCAATAAACAGTTTTGCTACCCATCAGATAAATGGTTGAGTAAGTTGTGATACATCCTTATCTATGATTAACTATTAAATAGAATGCATTAAATCTACATCTATTTTATCTAGTGGAGTGACCATTTGCATATATTATATGAAGTCTAATTTACTTATAATAAAACTAACCCCTTTAAAGTATAAAATGCAGTGGTTTTTAGTATATTCACAAGTATGTACAACTATTACCACTATCAATTTTCAGAATATTTTCACTACCCCCAAAGAAATCCTGTACCCATTAGCAGTCAAAATGCTAGAAAACTAACACTCAGGAGCAACTCTTAACTAATGCCTGGCAGAAGTTGGTGTATAAATAAACTGCTCCCTTGCCCCTTCAGTGACAGACACTAAGGCACACATTTACATAATTTCCCCTTCAGGATTAAACTCTAGTAATTCACAATGTTACCTTCTATGGTAAGGCACATTTTATTGGTTTTCTTCTCTTTTTTCTTGCCTTTTTCCTACTGATGTTTCTTGGGATCATCTCCCCAATAAAGTCCTTGCATTCAAATATTTATCTTAAGATCTGTTTCTACAAGAACCCAACTAAGAAAACATATCAGATAACATGATCCTAGAAAGCATATTTTCAGGATGAGATTCTGGAGTTGTATCATTCACTGTCCAGATGATAGCAAAGACTCCATTATTGGTGAGAATTGGGTATGATAACCCAACTGGGGATACTACATTCTGTAGTATCACAATTACTAAGACTCTTACCTGTGGACAATTGAGTGGGGATAGGAATGGTAAAGGATGCAGTTCTATATAATATGTCTAGTATTCGAAAGGTATGGGGCAATAATAACTATAAAGACACTAAACTTCAGTAGCTACTATTAAGTGCCACTGATGCATTGAAGTGAGAAGGTGCCAGCCTCAGGTAAGTCAACTATCAATTTAAGGCCTAGTGTAAAAGCCAGAAAACTTATTTGGCAGCATTTACAGAGACTTTGTCTTCTATAACAATAGGACACAATGAGACTGAAAATGAGGTCTAGGAACTGTTTGTAATAATAGTGAATTTATTTTTAAAAGTGAGACCGCGTGCATAGCCCTAGCAAGTCTGATTGCATTTAATCTGATATCTCCAGCAAGTCTCTACACATAGTCCCCTTCAAATACTGAGAGGGGAGAGGTAGGATGCTGAGAATTAGGCTGGAGATGTCAGAGAAAATGCAACTGAGAGTTTTAAACCCTTGGATTTTTCTGAACTCTCTGGCCTGGCAAAAGAGACCCACTCATCCTCCTGCTGGAGAATAGTAGCCTTCCTTTGCCAAGAGAGTAGGCAAAGACTTTACCTGAAACAAGTGCTTGTCAAGCTTTGCTTGTCTCCCTCAAGGTCTTTCCCCTTTCCCATCATTGCTTTTAGATCAATAATTATGGTCAAGTTGTAGCATGGCTCAGCGGTGAAAGTACTGCCCAAGCTTGAGAAGTAAAGAGATATTTCACAGAAGAGCTACAGAATCTAGGTAAAATAATATCAGCAAGAACTGGGAGGATAGACCTGGAAATGGATCTTGAGAGTACTGAACAGAAGAATATAAGTACAGATATAGAAGAGTTTGTTGCTATGGGACACTCTCCTGTTATTCAAAATTTAACATCTTGCCAAAGACACCTAAGACTGGTCTTGATATACTGCTGAAATTACTCCCTGAAACTTGGAAAAAAGTGATAGCCTATTGCAAAATGGGTAGAGGTGCTATGATTACCCTAGCAAAGTATTGAGGGAGAGGTCAAATGGTTCAGAGAGTGGGCACACTAGACTAGATTCATTATAAAAAACTAGAACTCACCAGCTGACTTTGTTGCTCAGGAGAGTCTAAAGGACACTCCCTTCACTAGAATAATAAGAATTCTCTAGTGAATTCTCTAGGGGTACTAACAGCATTAAGAAGCATAACGGTGAGTGTCTCTTGTAGGCTGGGGTTGCTGATATGAAAGTGAACTTCCTAATGACAAGATGAAAGGATATCAAAAGCCAAGTGGCAGCATTTAAGACAATGAGAGGAAAGATAAACATAATCGCCATACTATAAAGCCAGAATGGCCTCTGGGGGATGAAATTCACATGTGCACCAGAGGATAGAAATCAATCCTACAAAGACTCAAGGGTTTGTCCCATCAGTGAAAACTTTAAAAATCAAGTGGTTCGTAGCATTCCAGACCATCCCCTCAAATATGGAAGATAAATCCTTGCCCATGCGTATAAAAGCCCAGTGCTGGGTACTAGGCTGATTCATAATTTGGAAGCAGCATATGTTTCACTTGGGAATACTTTCTGACTCATTTACTGGGTGACTCAGAAGGCCTGGAATGAGAGAGTCCTCTGCAACAAATTCAGACTGGTATAAGCAACACTCCCACTCAGACAAACAACCCAGTATATCCCACTGTGCTGGGGTATCTGCAGTAAATAAGGATGTTGTGAAGATTTTTCTGACAAGCCCCAACAGGAGAGTCACAGTGCAAACCTCTAGGTTTCTGGAGAAAGAATATGCTATCTCCAAAGAGCAGCTGCGAGCAGGCAATGAGTGCTGGATACCCAGAACACAGCCGTCCATTGTGAGCTAGGTGTTGTCAGAACCACCATATCATATGTTAGGGTAGTATCATGTTTTACAAGAGAGTCAAATGTCTATGGAGGCAAATTTGTTCATTTTCCTGGGCAAGATGATTGCTTTCTAGGTGACATAAAACAGCAAATTAACTGCCAATGGTGTTTTACAAACTGTGGTCCTATCGCATTTAGTTTAATGAGCAAAATTGTCTTGATATTTGTATGCAAACAATTCCTTAAAAATAGTTTGTCCATTTTCTGTTAATTGTTTTTACTTCTCTCCAAAACCACCTCCCTACCTTAAAATGATATATATTTTTAAAATCCTTCTATGTTCCATCTAGTACCAGCTATGTTGCTTTGTTCTTTACACATTGATTTCAATCCATCTTGAATTTATTTTATGTGTAGTGTGATATAGGGATCTGTTTTTTTCTCAGATTAATAGTAAATTTTTCCATCACTTAACCTTTCCTTTCCCCAATGATATGAAGTATTGCCTTCACAATATGCTCATTTCTCAAATATACACGGTTCTGTTTATGGATTCTTTATTGTGTGTAATTGATCTCTTGTACTAATAGCATTCTGTTTAATTATTGTGGCTTTATATTAATTCTTGATATTTAGTAAGAGATATCTCCTTTGGTGGTGTTTGTGTGTGTGTGTGTGTGTGTGTGTGTGTGTGTGTATGTGTATGTGTGTTTAATTTTTCAAAGCCTACTACTGTGCAATTTAGTTTATGGATTCTTTATTGTGTGTAATTGATCTCTTGTACTAATAGCATTCTGTTTAATTATTGTGGCTTTATATTAATTCTTGATATTTAGTAAGAGATATCTCCTTTGGTGGTGTTTGTGTGTGTGTGTGTGTGTGTGTGTGTGTGTGTGTGTGTGTATGTGTGTTTAATTTTTCAAAGCCCACTACTGTGCAATTTCTTTTCCAGACAAAATTTTAATAGAAATTTTTATTGAGATAATTGTAGATTCACATACAATTGTGAAAAGCAACACAGAGAACTCATGTCCACTTTATCCAGTTTCTCCCAAATAATATTGTAACAGTATAATATGTATAATGTCAATACTAGGATATTGTGATACAATCCACCAATCTTATTCAGATTCCTGAATTTTACTTGTATTCATTTGCGTGTATTTGTGTGTGTGTGTGTGTGTGTGTGTGTATTTAGCTCTATACAGTTTCATCACATGCTTAGATTCATTTATCCACAACCACACTCATAATAGTGGATAGATCCTTCATGTTGCCCTTTTATAACCTCACTTGCTCTCTCTGACCCATATACCTAACCCCTGGAAACTATGAACTGTCCTCTCTTCTAAAATTTTGTCATTTCAAAAGTGTTGTATCAGTGGAATCATACAGTATGTAACCTTTGGGATTGGAATTTGTAACTTTTTTTCAGTCAGCATAATTTCCTGTAAATGCATTCAACTTGTATGTATCAAAAATTTGTTGTTTTTTTATTTCGAATTAGTATATCATGGCATGAATGTAGCATAGTTTGTTAAACTATCCATAACTTTTTGTTTGTTTTATTTTGTGGCTATAGCACTAGTGCCTAAAACAGTGCCTAACATACAGTAGGGACTAAATAAATATGTGCTAAGTAAAGGAATCTTTCTATATCAAACACAGAACGTGGAATGCAGTGGGCGCTGCAAAAAAAAAAAAAAATATGTCATATATATAGAGTTATGGAATCAAAGGGTATTGAGAGTCAAAGTGTGTCTCCCAAAAAGATATGTTGGTGTCCTGACCCCCAGTTCCTGTGAATGTGACCTTATTTGGAAATAGGGTCTTTGCAGATATAATCAAGTTAAGATGAGGTCACGCTGGATTAGGGTGGACCAAATTCCAGTGAATCATGTCCTTATTAGGAAAGAGAGAGTTGGAGACACACAGACACAAACCAAGAGAAGAAGACCATATGAAGACAGATACAGAGATTACACTTACGCTGCTATAACTCAAAGAATGCCAAGGATTGCCAGCTACCACAGAAGCTAGGACAGACACATGGGATGTTTTTCCCTCAGGGACTTTGAAGGGAGCATGGCCTGGCCCTGTTGACACCTTGATTGTGGACCTCTAGCCCTTAGAGCTGGGAGAAAATAGATTTCTGTTGTTTTAAGTTGCACAGTTTGTGGTAGTTTGTTACGGCAGTCCTAGGAACCTAATATAAAGGATGCGAAGAACTAAGTTTTTCAAGTTAATTGAATGATCAATTAATTAATCTTATTAAATGCCAGAATTAGAACTCATATTTCTTGATTCTCCAATTCAATATGCTTTCTCCTAGACCAGTACTTCTCAACTTCCTTTTCATTATTAACCCCCTACGGAGCCTTTTTAGTCTTTTTTCCCAAATACTGCCCCCAGTAAAATTTTAATATCAGTATACCTGTCTATATAATGTGGCCCTTTGGTGGACCATAGACCATTGTAATATCTAAGTTTTGTCGTTCACCCCACCCAGCCCCACCAAAGAACCAGTTTTCATTCCTTAGGGAGGATGTCTCCCACATCGATACTGCGTGCACTCACTATATTGTATTATAATCTGATAGTGGCAATAGAGGAAATACTTATGTTTCTGTAATCTGAAAAAGGACTTTAGTTATGGCTCATGAATATATATATTCCAGCTCTCCCTCTGGCCTATGGTAGGATTATAATTCTCTACCCACTTTGAAGTTAAATGAGGCCATATGACTTGCTTTAGATGCTGACCTGTGAAGTTTCATGTGTCACCTCCAAGTTGAAGCTTTAAGAGCAAGTACACAAGTCTCCACCTCCTCTCCTCCTGCCTCTTTAATTCTGGAAACACAGAGTGCAATGGAGTGTCCTGTAACCAAGATGCCTGAGAGAGCGATGGGCAGAGCATCCCTGATGACTCATGGTGTAGCATGTATGTGAGTGAGAAATAAACTGTGGTGAAAAGCCACTGAGATTTGGGGGTCATTTCATACTATGAAAAAACCTACTGCATCCTGATTAATACACTATTGCATGGGGAAAAAAGTCAGATGCATAAAATTAACTCTTCTCATTTTAATTTTAATTTAACTTAGTCCTCACAAGGAAAAACTCCAAGAAAGTTTTAAAACATAATTATAAGTTTTCTGAGTTTGTTTAGTATTTTACTCCTTATTGGTGTTATTACATATTAAAATTGAAAACATATATAAAACCAAGGTTCACTGCTCTAGAACTCTTAGTTAGAAATTTAATTCAAATATAGATCGACATGCGGGTAAATGTGTGGGATGTAGGGAGACCTGCTAGCACTCTCTGAGGGCTAAGTGCTTTTCTACACTTTCTTTGCAAAGCGTATGGTACTGGATCATGGACTTCATCACCAGTGAAAAATAAAATTATGTGTTTATTGGATTTGTGTGACCTTTTCCTCCAACAATCTCAGGGCACCGAACTTTTAGCACATTTATTCCTGAAGTAATTTTAACATGCAGAGAGGATGAGAAGGTCAGACAATTACAAGTAGTCTGCTAGCCAATGTCAGTGGAATGTATTAGGTGTCAGTAGATTTTCTATTTCAGATATTAATAAACAGGACATAAAGCTACAGTATAGCTGAGGTGAGGCAAGAGGCATGCTGGAGAATATGCTAAATAACCCCTGGGAATTGTGCAGTGTAGCAGGCCTTCTAGAGAGGACAGGAGAGGAAGCAGTGAAAAATCAATGTTTGCAAAAGTAAAAATCTAAGATTTTTATCAGCAAAGATAACTAACGCAGGAACCTCACTTGCATTCAAATATTTCTTTTTCATGTGTGAATTCAGCCATTTGTAAAAACAAATTTTTTTTTACATTTGTTTCATTAATTACTATCATTTACCTTTTTTCACTAGGAAAACATTTGCAGGACTTTATGAACTTTTTTATTTGACTTTAATAACCACTTGAACAATTTTTAATAATGGGAATCGTTTCAGTCTAAAAAACAGAGCCACTGTAAGTATTACAGGAGTAGAAGGATGTAATATAGGAATTATGGATTATACATAGGATAGGGAGCTGATGGAGAGAGGCTCTGGAAACAGGGAGAAGATCAGAGTGATAGTCCACTGATGATATGCTACAGCCTGAAGAACTAGAGCCTGGAGGAAAGAAAGCTGGAGTTAGCAAAAAGGGCAAGATGCCAGGCCACCATGACCTCCTGAGAAGGATGGCTGAGCTTTCTAAATCCCATTCAAGTTCCTCGTGAAGCTAAAACAAAACTGTGAGCCACACGGAAAAGGCACTCTGGGAAACTTGGTACCCTACTTTGGAAGTGAGAGGTGGTCCTGTTGAGCTGACCAGAGAACCCTGGCACGGTCAATTGCTCAGTGAAAAGAGAACTGACAACAGTAATCATTTATTTCAACTGATAATTGTGGTACAGGCTAGTGGTAGCATAAAATCAGGAACCTAATTTAGTACATTTTGTTTTTGTTAAGAACAAATCTCAGCTGGTGTATTTTTAATTTTTCCTGTAATTATTTCCATTAGACTTTGGACGTGTGTTTGCAACAAAGAAAAGCCCTAATTTTAATGGTCAGGGCAGACCCCAGCCTTAATGCCTTGATGATCAAGATCGGCAATGGTGATTTTTAAAGTGATCTATTGTGTAATAAAGACATTAATTAAAGCTGCCCTCTTCTTCTGGTTCTAAAACATAATTCAGGTCTGAAGCATGAAAAATTTCATGGACTTTCATTGGCACTAGGATTGAAAACTGGTTTGCAATACAAATTTATAAAATAAATACATGAGCTGTCAAACTGTTTATCTGCAGATAATCTAACTAGAGAGGACACAAGATAATTGTCAAAATAAAGTTAGAAAAAGAAGAAAGAAAAACTGCAAGCTCCGATTAAAGATTCTACAGTTATTTGGGATTTGTGGGTTCTGAAAAGACAAAAAAGAGGTCTCCGTGGTTTAGAAAAGCCTTAGAGAAAGGAGTGGGTGGGGAGAAAGGGAAGGAGGGAGGGAAATGGGGTCTGAAGAATAGTAGGAAAAGCTGCAGTGTGGAGGGGGCGCTGCAAAGATGCCACCAGAACAATCTAAACTGTAAGTGAGCTGGGAGAACAACCCTGGGACCAGGTTCAGTAACAGAGCAGAACAAAAATGTGATTTAGCTGATTCCGTCGAAGAGAACTGGTATGAGACTTACTCAATGACATAATTCTTTTTTTTTTTTTTTCAGTTCACTCACGTATGTCTGGGTGAATAATACTTGTTTGATTAATAACCTAGCTTTTAGCCTTTTTTAAAATAGAGAAACCTATTCCTTAACTAAAAACCAATCAGCATTTCTGTTGCTATTTCATGTTTAGGAGCACCCTTTCCTCTTGAACAGCGTAGAACTCTACTATCACCAGGTGGCAACTCACAACTTTGCAGGTGAGAGAAAGAGTAGAGGAAACTCTGTTCCTTTCAAGCACCAAATAGCACTGCGATTATGACTATCTTTAAAAAAAAAAAAAAAAAAATTAAAAAATTTTCAATTACAATTGGCACGTAATACTATATTAGTTTCAGTGAACAACATAGTGATTATACATTTGTATATTTCGTGAAGTGATTACCCGGATAAATTTAGTACCTACCTGACAGCTTACATAGTTATTACAATATTATTGACTATATCCCCTATGCTGTACTTTACATCCCCATGACTCTTTTGACAATGTAAGCCATAACTTCCAGGACAAAATGTATTTCAGATTTTGGAATTCTCAGACAAATTCTGAGAAGAGAATTACTGACAGTTTCTTCCATGTGTTCTAAAATATTGTAAATGTTGATTCATGATAATGACTGCTTCTCAAAGTTTTCATTTTTCTCTTTAAAATTCCTGTCAATATTGAGAAACCTGACTATAACTCTATTCATATTATCTTTATCATATTGCCTCATAGAATCATGACCTGTTAGCCGAAAGAGAAATTAACAACCATCTGTTTACGATAAAACACCCTCCCCCATTTCAGTACATTTCTAGTATACTTTGCTGTGATACAGTGTCAGTTCCAGTTTCCTATGACATAGAAGGATATGTATCTCCTAGGGACTTCCTAAGGACTAAAGGAGGTAATATGAAAAATGACTAGTACACTGCCTGCCACATAGCAGATGCCATTTAAATGTTAGTTGGCTTCTCTCCATATGTACAATTTATGTGTTAGAGGGGTGGACTGGCCGTTTGTTGAGCTCTTCACAGGGCATTTTACTCACTGGTTTCATCCTTAAAACAGCCCTATAAGGAAAATGAGGCTCAAATACTAACTTGCCCAACCAACACCCAATATATGGGTGAGCTGGATATCCAACCTCTGGACTTTAAAACCTTTTACTCGTATGTCATCCTGACCTTGATTCTTCGTACCAAATACGAAACCCTGTCATACTTCCTGCAGCCTTTGAATCACCTGGGGGGCTTGACTGCTATGAGTGAAGAGAATTCTTATGGTTTTACCACATTTAGTTTTTGAAACTACAATACAATACTACACAGCTCTAGAGATTAAAAGTGACTTAGAAAGACAAGCTTGGCTGGCACACAACTGAAAGGAAGCCTGCCTTTCTCCTATGGCACAAGGATATCGAGGCCACTTAGCCTTTAGGATGACACATGTGAGAATAAACAAAAAGAAATATATTTTTAATTACTCTTATTCTAAGACTTGTACAAACTCGTATCTAACTTGCTCTTGTCCACCTTTATTTTCCTTTCATCTGCATGGCACCTGCTGACAAAGTCCTCTTAATTCTTCTCCATTTCTTTAAATTCCATTAAATTCTGGTCCCATCTTCTAGAGTCTTATCCCTTTCCAATAGGCTCTCCCTTCTATATTTCTGCCCATATTTTGGTAGCTCAGTTTGCAAAATCATTGAGTAAAAGGTACCAATGCACCCCTAGATGTGTGGATGAGTTGTAAATCTTTAGATTGCAAGTACCTAGAACCTCTTAAAGAGGCACCAACTTCATCACCCCAAGAACACACTTATGGCCAATCTAGAAACTCCAATACCTAAAGCTGCTTCACTTAAAATACTCTACAACTGTAAAATCGTCCCTAGAACTTGAAGAGGGGTTTTTAGGTGAATTTTCATGGGCTTATACACATTTATTTCTTTAAAGAGCCTTATTACATGAAAATCAATTTGAATATAATTCTACCTTAATTTTTCATAATGAAAAAAATGAATTTGAAGGTTATCTTGTGAAGTGTTTGCTGTCTGATCAGAAGAGTATGCTGTCTGAATTTTTGGCCTCATACAATCTTTTTCTTTTTAATATCTCTGAGACTTCCAGACCTTTACACTTACAGTGTAGGAACTGGATTATTTGTTGTCTTTTTTTTAATCTCTAAAGAAACTTGGGCCTATGACAGTTAGAAGAAGCAATTAAAGCTTGCATTAAGGAGCACTCATCAATTGAATATATTCCTCCATTACAGAGTTGACCCCTGTGGATCTGTAGAAACTTCTTTGGTCAAAGAACATTAAGAACAGTTTTCACTAAGAAGTCTTTTGCTTTTCTTCTTAAAAAGATCCCTTTACTCTTATTTCAAGTATGTGAAATGTTTCCTAAAATGAGAAAGGTTCAAGAAGTGGTTATTTGTAAATAGACTTCCTGTATGTGACTCATACCAGTTAATAGCCACTTTATATTTATATTAGTCAGCATTCTTCAGAGAAACAGACCAATAGACTACGTGTGTGCATACATCTATATGTAGACACACATGTATTATACACACATATATATGATTCACATGTAATCGTATATAAAAATTAATATGATTTATTATAATAGATAAAGAGTTATTTTAAGTAACTAGTTCACAGGATTATGGAGGCTGAGAAGTCCCAAGGTCTGTTGGCATCAAGCTGGCGACCCAGGACAGCCATTATGCTATTTTAATTTGAGTCCGAAGGCAGAAGACTAATGTTCCACCTGTGGTTAGTCAGGCAGGAGGAGTTTCCTCCAGCTCAGTCTTTTTGTTCTATGTAGGTCTTTCATTGACAGGATGAGGCCCACCCACATTAGGGAGAGCAATCTGCTTTACTCAGTCTACTGATTCAATATTAATCTCACCCAGAAACATCCTCACGGACATACCCATAATAATGTTGGATGCGAGACTGGGCACAATATGGCTCCGTAAAGTTGACAAGTAAAATTAATCATCACAGTATTCCATTACTGATAACATTTAATCAGATTAAACTTTCATTCTCAGCTTCTATCAAGGCTCTTAGGGATATAGCTATTTGTTATAAAATTTAAAACCCTGCTCTTTGTTGATTATGATTCGATAGCTCTATCAAAATGCTCTTGGCTGTATGCTTTAGGAATATTTTTCAGAATAAAGCCTTGGCTAGTGTGTGTATGTGTGTTTCAAGGTTTGGGACCTAGACATTTAAAAGAGAGAGAAAAGCGGCCCTTGGCCTCTAGGAGCTAGCTTGACACTGTCCGCTAGGCCTTATTGTTGCTAGGATCTGAGGTGGCTTTGGTATTTTCCTATGGCACATAAACAATTTCACAGAATATCAAAATTAGATAAGACCACTCTATAACCATCTTTGATCAAGACAAAAACAAGACCACTCTCTAGTCATGTTTCAACATAGACAAAAACATGAATATAGTCTAAACTATAAAAATGACCAAGATATACCCCATCCTGGCTAATTTGAGTGACGGCTGCTGTCTTTACCAATTATAGATTAAGCTTCATTCTAGTCTTCCCTCTTTCTGGGTAAGACTTATTAAGATACTCAGCCATAAAATTACTCCCATTTCCTGGCAGCATTCAATCCAGAATAAAGTCCCACTTCCTTAGACTTTCCCTAAACTCTGTAAGTTCTTTCTGAAACTTCTTATTAAGTTGCCCCATAGTTCCCCATGTTGTGCATTCTCCCTCACAGCAGTGAATCATTATTCAACTACGAATGTGCTCCTGCTTGTCCTTGTCTGAAGGGCGTTAACAAATAAGGAACTTTGCTGAAGTTCAGCTGATGCCCTCCCCACCTTGTACCAGGACTCTCAGATCAGTAATAGTGTGCATATCTGAGACTCCTCCATCTGTTCTCTATCTGCCCTTGCCTAGGAGAGAAATCCACACTGAATTGAGCTCTGATACTGCATTAAAGCTTTCAGCATTGGGCTTATTTTGTATTCTTAGGAATGGAGTTCCTTGGGATTATGTGTATGTGTATGTGTATGTGTATGTGTATGTGCATGCGCACACACACAAGTAGTTAGTTGTCTGATTGGATTTTTATTGTTCCTTGATGCATTTATTTTCTAACTTTGTAACACATTACCCTACGACTTGTCCACATGTCTTGAGTGTCTGTCTACTTGTCTTGGGTGACTTAAGTGCTGTTTATCTACAAACAAAAGTCTGTAAGTATAGAATGGACTTAGGTCTGATAATACTCTCCTTAAGAGAACCCCAGAGGCTAAGAATTACAGAAGGTCTCCTAGGACCAGTGTTTTTTAGACAAACTTTGCCTCTGGTCAACAAATCAAAACCTTGTTAAGGACTTCTTCCTTGGTCTTTGTGTTCTTGAGAAAGGCTTTGTTTTATTTCATCTGCCTGTTGCCGGGAGGTTTTGTTCACTCCTGAGTAGTGACTATGGGCCTTTAGCCAGGTTCACAGTTACACAAACATTATCGACCAGACCATTCAGTTTTCATGGAATCTTCTCGGTCTCAAAAGACAGTTCTTCCAGGCTAACATCTGCTTCCCTGATTGTGTTTCCTCACCATAACATTAATCCATGTGCTGATCTCGTTAATGGCAAAATTTCACCAGGGACAATTTGTAATTGAGTGGTCCTTTGGGGGATCTTTTGACATAAATAACATTGTTCATTTGAGAAGTACTTTTGAACAAAAAGCAGAAGAATTGTCAGGAGTGATCCTCTTCTTCCTTTCTGTACTTCAAGGACTAATCATTAATGGTTTTTTAATTGTATGACTTGATCAAATTGTCAAGGGCCCAAGTTTTGAAAAAAAACAGCTGTGTGTCATTTTCCTTTTCTTCTCTCTTTTTTCTTTTCTCCTTTCTTGTAACATTTACAGATTAACTGATAAAAAATATATTTTAAATAAATTTTCAAAAACTGATCAAAAAGTAATTTTTCATGCACTGTGGGAATGTCTAATACAGATAAACAGCATACATTTTCTAAAAGAAAGAAGTTATTAAATTGCATTTATTTTTATGGATACTAGAAAGTATTTTTACATAATAGCCTTTGTTTTTATAGCTATGAGATAGTAAGAAACAATTTTCAATTAAAAATTAATTTTGCCACATGATCGGAGTCTTAGTTTATCGTATAGAAATAAATGTTAGCAAAATGATTTGTTCAAGACAAGGGTTAAATTTTTCATAATTCAAAATTTCCTACTTGATTTTATGAGTTAAATAAACCACTAGTGTTTGCATAGCTTGTTTAAAATTAAAATTGCATATACATATAATTATATTCAACTAAATATAATGATAATAATGAATAGCTTTTTTCAAGTTTTAATTTTATAAGTTTACAATGTAGCAAATTAAAAATGTACTATTAGCTGAATTACAGTTTACAGATTTTTCACTAATATTAAGATCACAGAGAAGTGATTAAGTTCATTGAGTCTGAACAATTCCTAATAAAATTTTTAAAAGATACAAAGCACTGATTACTAAACATAATTTAACTCATATTTCTTAAAACAGCAGTAGATTAATAAAATATACAAATGTCTTTGAATAATTTTATACATCTATATTAAGTAAATGGATAGCAGACGATGGGGGCCAGGTTTTGTTTTGTTAGAGTGGGAATTTACAGGTAAACAAGGGAAGGATGTTAGAATGATCCATGTGGTAATGAATCAGAGTTTGAGACATCATTATAAACTATCTTTTGCTTAATATAGATGCAGATGTTTACATATAGAAACATCTATATGTAAGTATATACATGTGGTTAATATACGCACATAAATTTCCTTGCTCTGTTAGCTGAGAGAGTAGAAACAATGACATCTCAGTAGCAATGAGCACACTTAGCACCCAGATCTTGGTTTCTAATGAGAAGAATCTGGGCTTCTTGGAGAAATGGTCATTTCTAGAAATGAGACAGAAAATACACAAGATGAGCCTGGAGCATCTCGTAGTGCCAGAAAGTAAAGAAGCACTCAAGGAAGACCAAAACAAAGAACCCACATGGATGGGGTTCGTTAAAGGGACTCAGGAGCCAACTGGAAGAGTTCCCAATGGCCAAGCTGGAACAATTTGGTCAACAAAATAGAGTAGTGTTGGATTATAACCTAAAGTATAAACTGCATATGCATGAGTTTACACTGACACAAACAAGTAATAAATAAATGGGGGGAGACAGACAAATCTCCTGTGCAGAAGAATTCCAAGTACTCTGTGTAGAAACTCTGCTGTCAGAGAAGGGAAGTGTAAATCCTTGCTCTTATGTGTGGGTTGTGCGTAGTGTCTTCTTTCCAAAGAGGACAGTATGGAAGTGGGGGAAATAGCCACTTTACAGTGGAGAAGCCTGACAAATACAATGCGGGGACTAAGGTCAATATCAACAGTGATAAATCATATTGAATGTTTATACCATTGATGTGATGTGATGATGTGATGACAATGAAAACTCATCCCATTTTAATCATGAGTTAAACATTACACATATTTCATTGGTACCCTATAAAATATTAGACTAGTACTCCTCAAAACTGCCAAGGTCATCAAAAACTAGGAAGGTCTGAGAAACTGTCACACTCAAAAATAGCCTGAGGAGACATGACAATTAAATTTAAAGAGGTATCTGGATGGAATTCTGGAAAAAACAGGTAAAATTTAAGGAAAGATGAATAAACTATGGGTTAGTTAATAAAAATTCACCAATACTGGTTCATTTGCAAATGTTCCATGCAAATGTAAGCCTCCAATCCAGAGCAAAGCCTGTTTCCTTAAACCTTAAATCCCATAAGTCTTTTCTGACACCCTGAACACTCTGTTCCGAGTACTCTCCTTCACTGCCACATGTAATAACACAACTCGTTCGACTCCACATGTGTTTCTGGTGGTCTTTGGCTGGAGGGCATTGGCAAAATCATAATTCAAATGAAGAATAATGACTGTTAACGTGCTGATAGAGCCAAGCTTGGGATTCATGTTATCTGAGAATAATTCATGTGTTTTATTTATTATTTTGTTTTTTTAAATCTCATTCCAAACAACCATGCTCTTTTCATGTGGTGTAGATTCCCCACCAAAGTATTTCTCTTATTGACCTCAAGATGGCAGGCTTGAATAAAAGATATTTTCATTTATAAAAAATTCTGGGCTTCTCAAAAGTTCTCTTTGAAGGTGAAATTACAAATGATCTTTTTCTCACTCTGTATTGCTTTTTTAAAATTGTACCTATGTTTCTTCCATCTTCATTCCTTCATTGGTCCTTCAAGGGCCATGAGACTTATGTTTATTTTTTCTTAGGACATTAAAGCTAGTCGTGAGAATCTGGAAGCCTCTTAAAATGGAGATAAATAGAATACATGTAGACAATCATTGTACTAGAATGGTATCAGAAAAGTGCATCCCCTCACTGCCCTATAAGAATGAATTTTTATTAGTAATACCTTAGTTGTAAGAGTCTTAGAATATTAATTCTACCCTACTCTTATGCATCTACAGTAATATTATACTTGAATTTGGAGGGATGAATTTATCATATCACTATGTCACTGAAAAAGTAAATACTAACATAGGAATTCCAACCAATGGTCTTATAACATCATAATGTCTGAAATTTCCCAAAAGAGGTAAAACAATGTTTTGATTCAACTTAGTCTTTAAAAATATATATGATTTTATCCCTTTTCCTAATTTTACTAGAAAAAAGCAACATAGCATGGTAGTTAAGTACATAGGTTTTAAAGCCAGACAAACACAATACCTATTTTATATTTAACCTAGTTTAGATTTAATTCTGCCACTTACGGGCTATATGACAATAGGCATGTTACTTAACCTCTCTGAATCTTATCTGTAAAATAGAGATAATATCATTTACAGGATTAATTCAGATCATGAATGAAAAGCATTCAGCACAACTCAGTAAATGACTGGCATAATTATTATTATTTTGGGGGTAAGGAGAATAGGGCGAAGTGAGTAGTGCCACAAAACATACTCTGAATTATGAATTACAACTTCAAAAGATGAATAAAAATATACTGATTTTTTTAAAAAAGTACATTAGCTTCCATGATTGGTCAGATGACCCAACTTCTTACAATAATCCTAAGGATTTTCTATGAAATTGGAAGCAAGTTATTGAATGACTTTATGAATCAGTTCCCTCATCCATTCCCACAGCATACATGTCACCACAAATGTGGATCAAAGATCAGTAGGCATTTCCTAAGTGTTCTGTTCTGCTAAGACTCCTCAGCCCCTCAGACAGTTCTGGGGCTAGGATAGGGGTGGGGTTATAGGAAATCCCAGTAATAGGCCTAATTAAGATCCCCACCAGCTTAACAGAATAGGGGCTCAGAAAAATTTAATTTAATTTAGAAGAAATATCTATACATCTAATGATTACAAATTCCTGCTCAGCCATACACACAGGTAAATTTATATTTATTCTACAGCCTTTTCAAGGAGTAAAGAAGGATGTTGGCTTGTTCAGTATATTTGCTGAGTTAATGTAGCTGATGGGACATGTGCAGACAATTGAGGTCCTTCTAAACCTAATCTGGGCCTTTGGGCAGTAGCTAGTGATGAATGATTCACAGGAATCTAAGAAAATACCCAGATCTCATTTAGATCCACCTGTTATTTTTATTTTAAGTAGATGCTGGTGGTGAAGGCAACCTACCCTCTGCCCCTACCAGACCTCTTACCAGAGATACTAACTGGTGACCAACTGGTAGGCTGCTGATTACCTGTCTCAGGGCAGAGGATGCTAAGAAATAGCCAAGGGCCATGGATTCAGGGAGGCAGACAATAGTCCTTTGTTAGAGAAAGTTGCCTGAGTAGTTTTCACTGGGAATTAGGAGCACTTTCTCTTTTTCAAATATTACCAATTTTAGAATACTCTAATAAAGCTTAGTATTCAAAGCAGCGCCTTGAATTACCTCATTACCAGATTTGTTTTGTTCTGGGCTTTTTTTGTTGTTGTTCCCTGTATCTGTAGGTGCAATATTCTGATTACTACATTCAACCCAGGAAGGCAGTGAGAATTCACTGAACATGGAACAAACCAAACCATCATCATCAAAATTTAAAAAACAGTCAGCAAGTCACCACCAGAGTGCTATTTTTTCCACATCAAATCTATGTGTCAATAATGGCAGTGGACACTGGGAGGCAGTAAGTCACAGCAAATACAACTTTTTTCTTCAAGCTCTTATTAAACCAAGTTAATTAAATGTTAGTTTTCTAAGTCTCCACTTTGAAAAGGAATTTTCCCAACAGTTTCTGTTCAAGAGATATTATTCAGAGATATGTGGTCCAAAATGTTGTTCATTTGTACCTTAAGTCAATCAGAAGACGTGATTCAGTTAGTGAATTCAGTTATTATCTTGACAGTCGATAGGACTTTGCCAATGAAATTGTTTGCTTTTGACTTCTTAGACTCAAAATTAGTACAAAATTAATTTTTTTTAAAATCATTTAGTCCCATTTCATGTTAGAATCGCCAAAACTGTCTTTGATTGCTTATACCTTTATTCGTAAGAAGGACTATCCTAGTGTGGAAGAAGAAGACAGACTGGGCCTGAGGGGTGTATTCAACCTCTTCTCTGACTGTGGGGACAGGTGTGACTAAAGAGTGCTTAGAGGGGCTGGAGCGCAGGGGTGAGGGTATGGGGCTTCTGCTTGACCATTTTAGGGCTGTGGTCACCTTGAGACAGGTGCAGCAAGGCACCATGGGGAGGAGAGGTGAAGAGACCTGGAGCAGCTTGTGGCTTGAGAACAGGTGGAGAGCTGAACAAGCCCAGAGCTTGTCTTCCTCCAGGCTTGGACAGTTGGAGATCCTGACTGAGAGTCTGTGCAGAGCTGACTCTGGCAGGGACAGGTAGTGGCATCCATTCTCTGGCTTTCATGTCACTGCGAAGCCTCGTTTTTTCTTTTTGTTTTTGTTTTTTTCCAGGTTCTCTCAAGTGTCATGTCTATAGTCATTACTCACCCAACTGCTACTGGCTTAGTTCTTTTGATTTTAGGGACCTAGGGCAGGGAAGATCACTAAAAATCAACCAGAAATAGGGGAATACCAAGACCTCAAGTCCTTGGAAAGCTACTGGCCATACTTTAGCAGAATGTAGAAGAGAAAGAAATCTTCAAGTACCTAAAATACTGTTTGGAAATAAGTATAAACTACGCTTTTATCCTGGAAATTAGCTATTGTTTAGTTGGGTATATCCGGTAATTACTGGGGGTCATGTACTGTTCAAAACTCATTTAATCTTTTTTAGTGACTCTATGAGGTAAAGTACCATAATTATTCCCACTTTATAGATGGGAAGCTGTGGTACAAAATTGTTAAATGACTCAGCCAAGTAGATATTACCAAGTAAGTATCAAAGCTGGAATTTGAACCCAGGTAGTCTGGTACCAGAGGCTGTACTCTTAACCATTATACACTATAATACTCTTAAAATGAAAAACTCAGTTCTCTTTGGTGAGTGAAAGAAAATTCTTACTTTCAATTTCAATAACAAATCATTTGCATATACTATAAACTATTGTTTTATAGTGTATTACTTAACTCTCATTTGAAATTCATAATGAGGTTTTTGCTTTTAATTGTTTTAATTCCACTCCATGATTACGGAAACTTTTTATAAAAGCTTTTACTTATTTCTACTAGAACCAAACATCTCCAGAAAATAATCACATCTTTTTATTACCTTTTTAGCATTCAAAATATTTAGTATGAGATCTAAAGCAAGAGAATATGTTCAAGAAATGTTTATTAGCTGCTTTAATATTATCTTCCTTTAGTAAATATTCATTATAGGTGAAAGGTACATCCATCAGAAATACTTGTTGTGTGTATCATAATAGAAAAATAAATTTTCTAAAATACAGAAGAATCTACAAGCTAAAATATATCTTTTTAAATTAAATTTATTGGGGTGACATTAGTTAATAAAATTCTACAGGTTTCAAATGTACAATTCTATAATACATCATCTGTATATTGCATTGTCTGTTCACCACCCAAAGCCACATCTCTTTCTGTCACCATATATTTAACCCCCATTACCTTTATTTACCTCCTACTCTC
>NW_006441071.1:2922473-2947405 GCF_000325575.1 Pteropus alecto | reverse complement strand
TTCTCTCTGGTAATCACTAAACTATTGTCTACATTTATGAGTTTTTGTTTGTTTGCTTTTAATCTTATAGCCCATATATACGTGAAATTGTATGGTTCTTAACTTTTTTCTGACTTATTTCGCTTAGCATGATAATCTCCAGATCCGTCCATGTTGTTGCAAATGGCAGTATTTCATCTCTTCTAGGGCTGAGTAGTATTCCATTGTATATATGTACTGCAGCTTCTTTATCCAATCATCTGTTGAAGGACACCTCAATTGTTTCCATATCTTGCCCACCATGAATAATGTTGCAATAAACATAAGAGTGCATATATTTTTACTAAAATATATCTTAATTGTTCATTTATTTTTAAAAATCTTTGACAGTTTCTTGGTAGGTTAGTGTACCTAAGAGAAAAAGGAGTACGAATGTAATTATCAAAATAACAAATTCAGTATTCTTAAGGGAAGGGCTAATACTATGGGCCAGGCAATATGGTAGGCACCTTCATAAATACTTAGTCTTCCAGAAACTCTAAGAGGCTATTCTATTATTCACATTTTACAAATGAGAAAACCGAGGGTTAGGAAAGTCAGGTAACTTACTTTCCTACTGGTCCGATTTGAGTATGTCTCGTTCCAAATACTACACATCATGTTAATCAAGAATGCATTCTTACAATAACAGAATTTGTGGTGGTTTAAAACAGTAGGGATTTATTTTCTCACATAAAAGGCAGTGTGAAGGCATGTGGCTGCTGGCATTGGTCCAGCAGCTCGGTGATGTCAGGGACAGCAATGCTGTGATTGTCCGGGCCTTTTCCTCATGGTTGCAAGATTCATGGATGGAAAGTGGAAGGGGAAAGTAGGCAGCGGTTGCACCCCAAGTCCAAAAGCTTTTCTGGAAACCCCCAGCCAACTTCTGTCTGCATTCCATCAGCCAGAACAGGACAAAGGAGGGGGATGGTAAAGGGCTAGGAATGTCAGTGAATGGTCTCTACACAATTGTGTTGGTAGATTCCTATCCAGCTATCTCTGTAGAGTCGTGGGAGTTGTATGACCAAGTTGCTGCTCCAAACTCATTTCTAGAAGTGTGCGCTGAGTCTGAACAACGGGGCTTTCAAGTACATCTGGGCTACCTGGTTGCCCTTGCTCCTGCCAACATAGTTTGTCCAGGTGTCACAGAGAGGACATGCTTGCAAATGCTGCTGCCACCTTTCCTGTGCTTTCTAACAAGTTCCCTGTCTGTAACACAATGCTGTAGGGCTGTGGGCACTGTGTTTTTCCTTTTTCTCATTGTTAGTTTTTAAATGGCCTTTGAAAGATTGTCCGTCAACATGTCAGAAGACTTGGATTCTAGTCCAGCTTTGCCACCCACTGAGAGACCCAGCATAGGTCCAATAAGCCTTTATTTTTTTCGTTTGTCCAGAGTGGCGATAATTTTCTTGCCTACTTTTCAAGATGGCAGAATGTACCAGTAAGCACTTCTGAAATCTCTCAAGTCTTATATAAAAATCAAAGTTATTAATATTGCTAGGTGCCAAGGGTCCCTCTGGATCCAAGGACTGTTTTGACTGTTTTGGACCATGAGACTATAATATCCCAGAGGTCAGAGCTGTGTCGTCCTTGTTTCTGTCTCCTTAGAACTAGCACAATATTGTGCTTAGTAGGGATTCAAAAGTGTTTATCCAATGGGTAGCTGAGTGGGTGAATGACTGGATGAATAGAAAAGTGGATGGAAGATGATCCTATAACAGTCAAATTCTCGCCTTTAGCTCTGACTTCACTCTTATGTGTCTGACTGGGGGAGGTCACTGCCTGGGTGTCCCAGAGCACCCCAAATCGATCTTATCCTGAAGTATGGTAGCTCTTCTCCTCACAGAATGGGCACTTCCTATTATGCTAACAACATCTCTCTTCCCCAGTCCTGGCTGTGCAACTTGAGATTTGTATTTTTCTGTTTATTTCTGCTCATTCTCAACATCCTATCATTTGAAAGTTCCATATTCTACTTCTGTGATACTCAGGCATGAGGTAAACTGCAGCCTCTACATGGTTTAGCAAAGAGTTGTTCCTGAGACTTGATCTTCTTTCAGAAAATATTTGATAATGGGGCCAATATCCTTATTTCTATTCTTGGGAGGGGTTAGTTGAGATCACACTCTGAGACAGAGATTGGGCTGGATGTTCTCAATAAGTTTCATCCCATCTTAGATGCCCCTGCCTGTGTGGCTTTGATGTTTTACTCACAAACAAGCACTGCTGGCAACAAATTTGAGAGTTTATATTTTCTGAACGAAGGAGCTAGTGGACATTGGTGGACATTAGACAATGATAGTGTGTGTTCAAATAAAGCACCAAAAATATGCACTCAGATTGGGTTGGAGATTCCTTTCACTTCCACTATCAGTTTGATTCTCTCTAGTCACTTCTGAAATGACATTTTAAGATAAAATTCACATACCATTCAATTCATCTATTTAAAATGTACAATTCAGTGGCTGAAAGTATATTCATGGAGTTATGTAATCATTATCACAATCAATTTTAGAACATTTTAATTACAACCCCCCCCCAAAAAAAAACCCTTATCCATTAACAGTTACTCCTGTCCCCTGTCTTGCTCCACCCTCAATCCTAGGAAACCACTAATCTACTTTCTGTCTATAGTTTTGTCTATTTTAGACACTGAATATAAATAGAATCATATAACACCTGGTTTTTTTGGACTGGCTTTATTCAACATAATTGTTTCAAGGTTCATCCATGTTGTAGCATCTATTAGTAATTTATTCCTTTTTATTACTGAATTATAGTCCATTGTATGGATATATCATATTGTATTTATCGATTCACCAGTGGTAGATATTTGTGTTGTTTCTATTCCTTGGCCATTGTGAATAATGCTACTGTGAACATTCATGTTCAAGTTTTATGTGGACATATGTTTACATTTCTCTTGGGTAGTTAACTAAGAATACAATTGCTGCATCATATGATAATTCTATGTTTAACCTTCTGATGAATTGCCAAACTGTTTTCCAAAACAGATGTGCCATTGTAGAGTCATTTTTAACTCGGTGGCATTATCAGCCTCATAGCAGAGAAGGACATTTAAAGTGAGAGTGCTAACAGGCTTAAGATTTAGACATGTTTAAAAGAAACAGGATTTTGTATTATTTTTAAGTACTGTGCTTCTGTATGTTTACAACTTGTGTCTGTGTCACCAGCAGAAAATCTTCCAAAAGACAGGATTGCATTATGCTATCTAGCTTGTCCATAGTGAGAGCTGAGGCACCCAGTTAAGTATCCTTGCATTTAAAGTCCCCTTCATCAAAATATAGTCTTGAGCCAGCATCTTTCTCAGCATACCTTGGTCTTCCTTGTGGTCATTAGCAGATCCAGGGATGGCCAGCTGCAGACCTTCCATATTATTCTGGCCCTGGAGCCAAGGCTCAGTCCAGTCTTGTGCTTGTGGGGCTTTTTTTCCATAATGCGTGGCTGTGGAAGAAAATTATGTCACAGAAACAACACTGTAAAGTCTCCACAGAATGAGAGAGACAGGGAAGGGGGAGGGAGGAAGGGCGGGTGAGTGAGTGCTGTGCTATGCTATAAACAGGACACTACTCCCAAAATGGTGAAGGCAGGAGGAGAAGAAAAATTCATTTTCATAACTTTAAGATGTTAATTGCATGTTCCATAACTGACTTTGAATACATAAGCTATAAATGCCATACTCTGGGTTTAACTATGTTGGCTTACTTTCATGATTTAAAAAAAAAAATGGAAAGAAATAAAGAAAAAGATATCACTGTCACTGTGAGTTTGATCTTAAATTTTATTTAGACTAAATATCTCACCTCTGGGGACACTTAAATTAGATGAATTTCTTATTTTAGCAAAGAGGAGATGAAGTGTTTCTGTAAAATGTCTGACTGTCTCCTTAAAGTAGTATTGGCAGTCACTGTCTTTTTCTTCCTATAAAGAGTTGGGATTCAATGGACACAGTTTTAGGAAGCCAATAAAAATAATAATATTTAAAACAAACAATGTTAGAAGTAGAAATGGGACAGCTAGGGAAATTGAAGCCCAGAGGGATTAATCATGGAGCGCAAAGTCTCCTGGACAGTGGTGGCCCTGGAAGTGTGCCTACAGCCCTTGACTCTTGGACCAATGTTCCCCCCATGTGCCACACTGCCCTGGGCTGCTCTGGCCCCCTTGACCCTGACTGTGGATGGAGGGGGCTAGCAAGGAAGAGCCGGCTAGCCAGAGCATCCACAAATTCCTGTCCCCCAGTGCTGAGCACCATACAGTGCAGGGTGGTGGGGAGGAATTTTAGACTCTTTACCCAACCCTTCAACTTTGGGAAACTGCTACAGGCACAGACAATGCCTTTGTGTGAATTAGAAAAGCTCAATGTTCCTCAGGGTGGGTAAAACCCCATGCCAGGGCTTGAGAGCAGTGCAGGAGCTCTATCTCAGCCCTGCTGTACTTTTGCCCGTAAGCTCTTGTGCAGTCCCCAACCCACACGACCATACAGGATAATTCCATCAGTCTCCGAAGAAGCTTACTTTCCTCATCTGTAAAATGGGGACAACACCGATGATAAGATTTCTCTAGTAAGTATCCATGATGATTGGGTGAGACCCTTGTTGGTGAAAGTCCTTCATAAACCAGAAAGGATCACCACAGGATAATAATTATAAATACATGCATACCTCCTTTTTTTATTCTTCATTTAATTGGGTCTCACAGATGTTGCATTTTTTACAAATAGGCCCTCAGCAAAAAAATTACAACCCACTTTATTGTGATACTCGCTATATTGTGGTCATCGGAATTGAACCCACAATATCTGTGAGGTACGCCTGTATTTGTGCTTGTGTGTGTGCATGTGGCCACACAGATACATACACATAAGCACACACACTCGGCTTTTACCATTTTTAAATGTCTAGAATATATGTTCATCAAGTCCTATAGCCTAGTAAATAGGCCTCTGTAACCAGTGAAATGCCCCTGGTTCTCAGTATCAGAGAGATTTTGAGTAGATATCTCAGCAAAAGATGAAATTTATCCCCTAACCCCATCTTCTCCAACCTGGCTGCATATTATAATAATCTAGAGAATTAAAAAAATACAGATACCCAGGCCTCACCTTCAGATATTCTGATTCAATTTATCTAGTAGGTTTGGGAGGTAGTTTTTAAAGCTCTCCAGGTGATTCTAATGTGCAGCTAGTTTTGAGAAAAACTATATCAACTATACCAACTATTCACTAGCCATCCCAGGCCCCAGGAGGCCAGGCAGTATTACAATCAACGGTCAATCTCAGGCTTCCCCCAGTGCTGCTTGAAACCCAGTTGCCTACTCTGCTATTCTGTGATTCAAGCACTATTAAATCACAAACTTAGACCTACAGTTGAATAAGGGGCCAGAAGCTATTTTGGATTGGAGCCCTCCATGTTTGAAGAGCTCATTAATGTGGCTGTATTAGTTTGCTTGTACTGCCATAACCAAATGCCACGGATTGAAGGGCTTAAACGATAGAAACTTGATTTCTCACAGTTCTGGAGTCTAGAAGTCCAAGATCAAGGTGTCAGCAGGGTTGATTTCCTCTGAGGCCTCTCTCCTAGGCCAGCAGATGGCCACTTCTTTGCTGCCTCTTCATTTGATTATTCCTAGGTGCACCCGTGTCCCTAATGTCTCTTTCTATGTCTAAATTTCCTCTTCTTATAAGGACATCATTCACATTGAATTAGGGCCCACCCTATTGGCCTTGTTTTAACTTTATTACCTCTCTTGAAAAGTTCTTTCTCCAAGTACAGTCACATTCGAAGGTACTGGAGATAGAGATTCAATATGTGAGTTTAGGGGCGGGGTTGGACATAATTCAGCCCATAATAGTGAGCAAAATAAAGAAATTAGATGGTGTCTCAGGGACAGGAGATTACCATGTTGGTCCCTTGCAGGATGACAACCTCTGGTTGCACCCGGGACTGAGACCAAAAAAGTATGCCATGCAGATTATCTTTGTATGTGGGCTCTGTCTCGTCTCAGGCTCAGATTATTTAAGAGTCCTAATGAGCCAGACAGTCCCTCCACTCCCAGTGTCTGCCTTTGTCAGGTTGTAACTTGGCTTTTAACTGAAAAGTATCTCACATTCTCTTCTTTTTGTCCAAGGTATTAATCATATTTTATCTTTTTTTTTTCCCAGTTGGTTGATATTGACTTCTTATTAAATAACATGTAGTTTCTACTTTTAAGTAGTTAAGATTCTGATGGGGAAAGAAAGTATATACACAAATGATGTCAAACCATTCATGAAAATTAGGGAAGTAGGGACCAAAGAACTCTAAGTTCAGGCACACAGGCCATTGCAGTTGAGATCTTTTGGAGATGGGGGTTTCCATGGGGTGTGTGCCACATGGACATACAGCGCAGAAATGCTTGGCGTTTTTCTTTTGCACAGTCTTGAAAACAAAATAGGTCTAATCAAGTACATGTTAATAAGAAGGCTCCATATTAACATTGTCCTTGGTAAGCATTTTCTAATTCACATAAAGCAGACTTTGGGTTTTCAGGATATTTCATCTGCTAAGTGTCAACAAAATACAGCTGAGGTTGCATTGTGTCAGCAAGGATGTCAGGGTCAAATCTTCAGGGACTTGGCTCGTTTCACTTACATGGTGTTCTTAAAGTGTCAGTGGCTCATTCTGCTGTGCAGCTTGGAGAAGCCATTTAGGTTCAGAACTGAAAGTGTGTGGGCCACAAAAAAGGCAGTAAATGGTTGGAGACCAACTGACTAATACCTTCCAGAAGTACCAGTTCTGGTAACTGGAAGTCTGGAAGCTTCCACACACATCCGTTCCCATAGGTGGCTCTTGGCTAGATTAAAAGAAAAATTAGATTCTCTCCAGTGTTTCTCAAATGCCATCTTATCTAAGAATCACCTGGTGCTTGTTAAAGTGAACGTTCCTGTGCCCCACTCACGGAGACTTACACACACTTCTGGGCTTGAGCCCAGCAGCTATCTGCATTCTTGCAGGCATACCAGCTATTCTAGAATCAGGTGGTCTGTGGATCACATTTTCAAAAATGCTGCCTTAAAGTCTTCTGTGCACCACAGCTGTCAAATCACAGTGTGAGGGGCTATAATTCAATCTATTTCCAGAGAAAGGGGTCTGGAAGTAATTTTTCTTTCTCCTCCCACATTCAGTCTGTCGTCTCCTTCTGCCACCCTGTTCTAATGTTTTCTTTATGTCTGTACCCTCTTCTCAAGCTCCTCACCCCCAATCATTATCTAAGCTCGAGGCATTTCACACGTGGACCGCTGATCCAGTTAAGTCAGCCTCTTCCAGGGTGTATAGCTGAGAGGTACATTAAGTAATTTGTACAACAATCTGCCTGTGACCTCAATTACTTCATAATTCTATTTGCCAGAGGTGCCAAAGTGATGACTGAAGATTGATTCTTACAAAGGGTTTGTTTTTATTTTTTCAACTTGAATTTTCCATCAATATTTAAAAATGGGGGAAATTTCCCATAGACATCCTGATTTCTGGCTATTCTTAAAATATCAGAAGATCTGGCCACTCTGGCCAGTTTCCCTAAGGTGTAACTATTACCTGGAGTTGAGGAGCGGCTGTCCTATTGAGACCCCAAGCAGAGGGGGCACATATTGTAAAGATAAGGAACTCAAGCATTAGGGCCCTGCTGCTCCAAGGCCCTCAATCTAATACGATATTTGTAATTTTGTATTTTTTTCCATAAAGAGGCCTCCATAATTGTATAAGTTTTAGACTCTGTGAAACCTAGGTCCTCCCCTGCCACTATGCTCTATGTACTCCCTTCACTGAGGACAAGGACTGGCTACCATTTATCATCAGACTTACCAATAGATTTTCTTAAAGTAGAAAAATGTTTCCCTGAAGTCTTAGGTCTATAAAAACAAAAGACAAACTGAGAGGGCCTCGTTCTTCAGGCGGAAAGAGAGGAAGCCTAGTTTTTCATGGATATGATCTGGCCTGCAACTCTGGCGCTTGATCTCATGATCCCTGGCTGCATCTAGTTCTCCTTCTACAATTCATGATTCCTTAAATTCCCTATCATTGGAACAACATTACTGTGCATGGAGTAAAGCTTGCTTTATTCTCTATTTCTGCACAGGCACACTTAAATCCCATCAATTCAATCCTCATTTGGAGAATGGATGCTAAGAATCCCAAGATGGAGAAAGAAAAATAAAAGTGATATGTGCCCATGGAAAGCGAATGAGCTGTGTATCTGCTCATTTTAAACGAAATGTCCTAGGGGAAAAAACTGGATCTTCCCTGTGTTTATTTTTCACTGCAAATGTTTGCAGACATGGCTAAATGATCTCTGAGAACTCAATAAATATTCACTGACACTGATGATAAGACATGTATAGAATAGGTTAAAGCATATGTTCTCCAGTTACCTTCTAAGACATGATTTTTCAATATTGGTCACTGCTTAGAACAGATTCTTTTATCCCACAGCATTCAAGCTCTATGGAAATTGAAATATTTTCATTGTAACAACATGCTGCAATATTGGGAATTCGGTCATTGCATTTTCCCCTTCCAAGATACAATTTGCTTTACTTCAATATTTCTTGAGTTGCTCCTAATGTTGTTTTAAAGCCTCATTTTTCACTCTTGAGATTGTGAAGGATTTGGTGATGTTATCTGTGAATATATTTACTACTCAGCATGAGCTTGTCTGTGCTCCTCAGCGGGATGGAGAAGCGGCATGCATTATAGATCATGGGGCGGGAAGTCTTCCTGAGCCATTTATTTGAAGCTTATTTTAACACTCTCCATTTGCACAGATTCTCCATTAGGCCTTTCTTCTTTTTAGATAACATCATATTAAAAGGAAACACCTGTTTGGAGATGTAAAAATAAGACTAAATATAAACAAAAGGGCATTTTTTAAACATGATCATTTGACATATCGATTTTCTAGTTTTTCCTGGTTGGGGGTGAGGTGGAGATGTGACTTATTACTCTGAGTCATTAATTTTTTTTTTTTCTACAAAATAATGGGGTGGGAGCCAGTGCCTACCAGTCCAATGTGGACATTTATGGGTCATGACTGTGGAACTAGTTAAAGCGTTGATTATTTTAATGATTTTATTAAAAGTACTGGCATAATTTTGTTCAATAGTTTCCCATTTTAATTATATTTTGCCTGCATAAATGTCAATCTAACTTTTTTTTCTATTTAAAAAGATTCTAAATCTTCCATATTGTTGCTAGACATGATAAACATACTTACCGATTCCTCTTCAGTGGTGAAGAAACTGATTTTTCTGTTAAGAGAACTGTTTCATCCTGAATAAAATTATTCAATAGCTAGCTTAAATTCTTATCACCAATGGTATATTGTAATTTCTCAAACTTTGCTTTGAATCTGCTACCCTTTGCATCTCACTGGACAGAGGCAGCTTTTTGTGAAGTGAACATTTTGGTGACCACTAGTGAACCTCAAAAACTTATTTTTTGCAATCACCGAATTGCTTAAAAGCATCCTGGAACATCTGATTTCAGTGATGGTACAAAGAAATTGGGTCATTTTTTTTTGCTAAGGTCAACTAGTACTGCAGAATAAAATATTTTTATAAATCTGCTTCAAGGCATTGGAGATGTAAGGCAATGAAAAATTACCAGACCATAATCCTGGGTAAAGGTAGAAATCTAGAGAGGTAAACATGGCTTTGGAAGCTGCTGTTCCTTGGGGAGTTTTGCAAATTCTAGGAAAGGGAGCCGACAGGCTGAGAACTAAGCAGCATTTGTTAGAGCTTCCAGAGTTGAGGAAGACAAAATTTGAAGTCTATGCCATGCCAGAGCAATGTTGGTGGGTCAATCCTTCTTTTAGATTGACATCCAGAAGGTCTCTACCTAGGGATAAGGGCAAACGGAGTAGCCTGGTGCCCTCAGGGACTGCAGCCAGTTTAGAATGTTCTTCTAAGCTTAAAATTGTATTAAAATGAATGTAGAATTCTTGTGCCTTCAGATATATAAAATAATCAAGTAAAAATCCTGAAAAGGCTATTACAAGAAAGGAAAGTAATAGGTCAATTACTCTTATGAGCATAGATGCAAAAATCTTAAAATATTAGCAAATCTAATCCATCAATATACAAAAATCACATATACAATATGACAAAATTTTTTGTTTTCCAGAAATGCAAGATTATTTAGATACTTGAAAATGAATCAGGGCTTTCAGTCAAGAAGGTGGAGTAGATAAGCGCTGTGCTTGCCTCTGCCCAAGACTGCATCAAAATTACAACTAAACCATCATTGAGACTTGCCTGAAGTCTAGGTGAACAGAAGTCCTATAACTACAAAGAAGCCACCTTGAGACTGATAAGAGGGATGATGCAACCAGGCTGGTCTCACACCCATGTGTGGAGGTTAAAAATTGGGAGGGATATCTCGGCTATGGAAGTCCCCCTGGAGGAGTGAGGTTCCCAGCTCCATACCAGGCTCCCCAGTTCAGGGTTCCGGTGCTGGGAAGAAAAGTACCCATAAGTTCTGGCTATGAAAACCAGCATCTGAGATTGTGCCTGAGTAAAACAGAGGGCTGCTGGAGTCCCAAGCATTCCTTTTAAAGGACCCGCACAGGGACTTACTCATTGACTGATTCACTCGCTGTGAGCTCTACCACTGGAGCAGCAGTGCAGAAGGTGTGAGAAACATAAGGGGAGAAATCGAATTACCTAGTTTCAGGGCCAGACCTGGAGGGGCAGCTTTCTCCCAGATAGAAGTACTGGCAGAAGCTATTGTTCTTTGTTGAGCCCTCCCCCTACCCAGCATGCACAGACAAACACTGCTATATCTAAGTCTCCATCATCCTGGCTAACACAGTTCACCCTGCCCTGGTGATTCCTTGTTACCCTTCCCTGCCCAAATTACCCACCCAAGTCACTTCCAGTGGCTGTTCCATACAAATAGCCTGTCTTGGCTCATGCTGGGGACTTTCCTAAAACCTCTCAGGTTCACAAACCCCCAACAAGCATGCCTTATACCTCTTGCTAAGCAGCCCTGAGCCCAGCACTAGTGGCAGCCAGCCTCTCCCAGGTACCTCCAAGCCTAGCACAAGTGGCAACCACCTGCAGATCACTTGATAGCTCATACCAACTGGCCCTGGGAAGGGCACAGGCAGTGGCTGACCTTGGCCTGCACTAGACTCCTCTGAAGATGTCCCAGAATTAACATGCCCCGTGGGCAGCTTCAGACCACAGCAGAGCACCACCCAACCAACTCCACAAACGACACACTCAAAGGGCAGACTCAGCAGGCACCAGAGCCCTGCTGAAGCAAATCCTGCTCTGTGAGTTCAGCTCCTGCACTGCATCTCCCCCACTGTAGTCATGGCCAGTCCTCACAACCCATCAGCCTGAGGGTCAATCTCTTTAACTGACGTGCCAATAGCAATCGAGGCTCAACTACAATAGGAAGGTACACACAATCCACACAAGGGACATACCTAGAGTACCAAGCTCAGGTGACCAGGGAGACTGTACTACTGGACCCCATAGGACACCTACTATATATAAGGCCACTCTACAAAGACTGGGAGACATAACAGCTCTACCTAACACATAGAAGAATGAAATTTCAAACATACTTGGTAATATAGCTAATGAAAAATGAACAAGAATGAAGTATGGATAGACAAAAGGGCAAAAAATACAAAGAAGTTAATACAAAGAGAATATAGTGAAAATGTCTAAGATATGAGTAATCATAGTCCCAGCAAGAACATGGCAGAGGTAATAATTGAAGATATAATGGCAAAGAAATTTACAACACTGGTGAAAAACATCAAGGCACAGATTAAGAAGTTCTATAAACTATAAATAGGATATATAAAAAGAAATCTATACCTATACACATTGCAGTTAAACTGCTAAAAACATATGACAAATAGAATATTTTAGAAGCATCCATGGGGAGAGGAATGAAGACATATTACCCTCAAATTACAAAAATTGGACTGAGGCTGACTTTGTATGAAAAATAATGGGGAACCCAACGAAAATGGGAAAATATGCATACAGTACTGAAAGAAAATAACTGCCAATCCAAAATTCTATTTTCATCCTTAAAGAATGCAAGTGAAATGAAGACCTTTTCAGATGAAAGGAAGCTTAAAAGGTGCGTCACAAGCACACCTATTCTTAAGATAATACCAAGGGATAATTTTTAGGCATAATAAAAATGTTCACAGATAGAAAGCGAGAGAAGCAGGAAAAAAAGGAAGAGCACTAGAAGGGGATGTTTATGAATAAATTGGAATGAATATCGGCTGTGTAAAACAATAATAAAAATGTCCTATAGACCTAAGTCAGGAATCAGGTAAATGGAGTTAAAGTATTCTAGAGTCCTTGCATTGTCCAAGAGAAGGACAAGAGTACCAATAACCATTACATTCTAATAAGTTAAGAATGTATGTTGTAATCTCACACATAATCATTTTAAAAAGCTTATAGCTTTGAAGCTAATATCAGGACGAAATGAAATAACAAACACTGAGCCAATCCAAACACGTTAAGAAAATCAGGAATGAGGAAGATAAAGCAGAGAGAACAAATAGAAAACACAGAGTAAGATGATAGTTTTAAACCAAACACATCAGAAATTATATTAAATGTAAATAGACAAAATGATCAAATTAAAAGAAAAAAATTTCAGACTACATCAAAAATATTTTATAAGGTTTATAAAAGATTCACCTAAAACGTGAGGATACAGAAAGATTGAAGTATAAGCACTAACCAAAAGAAAGCTAATATAGCCATCTTTTAACGATATTAAATAGAGAAAATAAACCAAAAATTACTTCTTTGGAGGAACCAAAAAAACTGATAAAATCCTATTGAGACAGATTAGGAAAAAGAAAGAGAAGACAAAAATAACATGTCAAGAATGAAGAAAGCAACATCATTATATAATTTATAGACATTAAATATGTGAGAATATAATGAACAAATTAATGCTAATATATTTAAAAAGTTATATGAGATCTACAAATTCCTTGAAATACAGAATAAATCTGATTCAGAAAATAGAGAAATTTGCCAAATATTAAATTTATAATTGAAAACCTCCCATGAGGAAAACCATGGGCCTTGATAACCTTAGTAGTGAATTATACCAATCATTTAAGGAAGAAATACCACCAATATTACATCAACTATTTGAGAGGATAGCACAAAAGGGAATACACCTACCATGATTTATGAAATCAGCATAACTTTAATACCTCAATATAAGGACGGTATGAAAAACAGAAATTATAGGCCAATCTCATTCTTGAACAAAGACAAATAGTCTAATGGAATAGAAGAAAATTACCTGTGACATATATAACTGATAAAAGGATTCTAGACTATATCGAGATTGTCTACAGATCAGTCAGAAAAAGACAACCTATTATGGGCAATAGATTTAAATGGGTATTTAAAAAAAGAGAATATTCAAATGGCCAATAAAAATATAAAATGATGCTCACAACTTCATTAATAATCCAGAAAATGCAAATTAAAATAATTAGATATCACTACATATTTTCCAGAATGGCTAGTCAAAAAGACTAACAATACCGAGTTCCAAAGGGGACCTGTCAAACACTGCTGGTGAAAGTTTAACTCAGTGCAACCAATTTGTAAATGTATTTGGCATTACATAATAAAACTGAACATACACTCTCCTGTGACTGAGCAATCCTATTCCTGGGCAAATACTCAAGCAGCATGCTTGCATGTGTGTGCCAAGAATGATGCATTCAAGAATGGTCTCTGCAGCATTATTCATAATAGTCTCCAAATGAAAGCAGCCCAGATGTTCATTGATAGGAGAAAAGAAAAATAAATTTCTATAGAAAAGTCCTTAATAATAACTGGGGCCAGGGACTTCGGCTGGTAAAAGACCAAATCTGAACATAGTTCATCCTCTGATGTAGACAAGCTTGAGTGGGAAGAAATCACATCAATATGGAAAGGATGAATTAGTCTACATCAGCAACTATCTCTTGCATATTTTTGTTTCGTGGTTACCATCTGCTTCACACACACACACACACACACACACACACACACACACCCCAAGCCTGTCTTTAAGAAGTGTCATCTAGTGAAAATCCCCTGAAGGACATTTGATCCTCCCCAACTTGACTTACCACAGATACTAATCATCATGCAAGACCACCAGAATATACATTCTTGTACTTCATCAGTTTTGCTCCTGAAAGAATTTACTTTTCCAAGTTGTATTTCATGTTCTTCTCTCTCCATAAAGACAAGCTTATGTCCTGGCCTATTTTCAAGGGCAGGAGAAGCAGAGCTGGTGAGAGAAGAGGACTTAGAGGCACACAGAGCTGGGGTTGAACTCCTGTCCCACTTCTTGGCAAATTGTAACCATGGGCAAAATTACTTGAATTATACAAATTGTGGTGTCCTCATCCACAAATGGGGGTAAAAATCCATACAATATACAAACATATGAAAATTAAATGAGTTAATATTTCTAAAATATCATGCACAGAAAGATGCTCAAATGGTAATTATTAATATTTTATTATTTTGATTGATTCTTACCAGCTTCTGTTTTAGAATGTGTAATTTGACCTTGGCTCAGACCTCTTCCTCCCTCCCCACTGACTACACTAAGAACCCCAAGAATGCTTCAGATCAAGCCTTGCTGGACCAGCAAGTTGGGCTCAACCCCAGCTGAGCTGATCAGGGAAGGCATTTGTGTATCATCCGAGTGTAGCCTGATTTTCATGGATGGCAGCTGGAAGTAGTAGGGAAGAAAAAGGCAGGGAAGATACCCAGGCAAAGAGGATGCGATGAGCCTCTAGACTCTTTTTTGAAAACTGGATTGTGATGGTAAGGACAGAAGTTAAGTGTTCATAGCCTTTTTGTACCTGGTTAGTCAGAGGGGATTTTATTTGCTGGCTTTCCCCCCACCCTCTTTAAGGGGACTTCTTTCTGTGCTGGCTCAGGTCCTAGGTGTCTGTGTGGTAGAATCAGGCAATGTACACAGAAAGACAAACTGGATTCTGGGAGAGACAAAAGAATAGGGGCAGAAGGAAGAGAACAGTGAAGGGAAACAGCAGGTTGGGTGTCAAGGAAGGTTTTATTCAGAGTTGAGGATGGGAGGAGAAAATGAGTTTGGGGAAGCAACTGATGACCACTTCAGAGAACATTATAAGTGCCAGAGGTAATCATATAACCACAAAACAGCAAATCCAAGATTTAGAGCCAGTTATGCATCCTTCACCATACTCCATTTAGAACTTTTTCATTACCCCCAGATGAAACCCTAGTCTCTTTACTCACCCCTCTATCCCCACCCACAGCCCAAGGTAAACTACTAATTTACTTTCTGTCTTTATAGATTTGCCTATTTTAGGCATTTTATATAATGGGAGTTCTAGAATATATGGTCATTTGTGGCAGGTTTATTTCACTTAGCATAATATTTTCAAGGTTCATCCATATAGTAGCATGTATCAGTATATCATTTCTTGTATTGCCAAATAATATTACACTATATGGCTCTATACCACATTTTATTGATCAATTTATCCATTGATGGACAATTGGATTGTTTCCACTTTTGTCTGTTTTGAACAATACTGGTATGAACATTCATGTAAAGTTAATGCAGGCATATGTTTTTATTTTTCTTGGGTATATAAGCAAGAGCGGGAATGCTGGGTCATATGGTAACTCTATGTTTAAACATTTTAAGAACTGCCAGGCTGTTTTTCAAAGTGACTGTCCCATTTTATATTCCTACAAGCAATATAAGGGGGTTTCAATTTCTCTACATCTTCACCAGTAATTATCTATTTCTTTGATTATAGTCATATTATTGATCATAACCTAGTGGGTGTGAAGTATTATCTCATTATAACTTTGATTTGCATTTCTCTCATGGCTAACTGCCTTAATTTCTATTTAATTAAGGCGCTTTTTAGATATTAAATTGCTGAATTTAGGGTACATTTTAGAAGTTCATATGTAGTGCCAAACTGCTTTTCATTAATTGTACCAATTTTACTCTGCCTAGAATTATATAGGACATTTGTTTCATAATGCCTTCATCAACATAAATACTATATTTAAAATCTTTGCCAATTTGGAATTATTTATTTTAACGCAATTTCTAGTGATACTGTTCTTTTTTCATATATCGAATTATTTATATATAACTTCAGTGAGGTCATATTCTTTGTACATTTTCCTAATGGGTCTTAGTTTTTGCTTTGGAAATTGTTCTTAAAATAGATAACATTTATCTTGAATAGTTTATGATAAGAAGTTTTTGAGTAAATTAACACTATAAAATATTTTGAGAAAAATTAATATTTCAGAGTCCTTGCAATAAGCAAATAGAATAACTATTTCCAAAGTATTAAAAGAAATTTAGGAAAATTTACAAGTTCATATTTGGTTGTTTACATAATGCAAAATATTAGACTAAATGGAAACTAAATGAGAGGGAACGCTTTGATTACATGAGACATACCAATGCTTCAAATGAATCTAATTGAAAATTTGATGATAGGTTATGTTCAATGAAATGGAGGATATTAGAAGTGGTAATTATTTTGGGGTCGGTCCTTTCACTTAGCTTCTTAGGCACTTGAATTGCATTCATGGAAATAACCGGGGCTTATTTTTTATATTGCCCAATGTAGATCTCTCAGTATTTATTTGTAGTTAAAAGAATTTCATGATAAAACCAAGGTTTGAGAGCTCTATCACTTTTTGGCTGGCAAAATCCTTAAACAGAAATTGCTGAAGTGTAAGGTGCATTCTCAGGCTAACAGTGCTTTCTAAAGGTGGAGTGTGAGAGGTATGCTGGCGGATACTCAGTCACCAGCTCCATCTCTGCCCCTGATGCTTAACTGTCAGAGTTGCTCATAAGTGGGTTACAGACATCCGCAGTTTTTCTTTAGGAAGATCTGTGAGCCCAAAAAGGCTCAGCCAAAACTATAGAATTTATAGTCTTCTGAATTTAAGTTCTTTTTTTCCAGGCCTAGTGAGTATCCCCTACTGCCCAGAGTTGGTCGTTCATATGGCCAAAGCCAAAGGGAGCACAGAATAAGTAGAATGGATGATGGACCTTTCCTTTAAACTATGTCTTTAAATACCTAGCTATCGACTCAAGAAATAGGAGGAAACTATTATTTTTAAACATACTAGATATGGCATGTGGGAGAAGGGTCCCAGAAAAGAACCTAAGTTAATGTACATAAACATCATTGGTTTGTGACGGTAGTAAGTAATGTATCTCTCTTTTGACTTTTTCTCTTCCAGTAGCATTAAACAAGGACCTCTGTGCTCCTGGCGTCAGGGAGAGGTTTAAATGCTGAGGAATGAGAAGTGTTCTCAATAGGTGTCTTGAACCCTGTTAGGGGTTGAGCTGTGTTCCCCACAAATTATCTTTATTTGGAAATAGGTTCACTGCAAATATAATTAGCTAAATATAATTTAGATAAGGTCATACTGGAATAGAGTGGGCTCTTAATCCAATATAACTGGTGTCCTTATAAAAGCAAATTGTAGACATGATACACGCAGGCTATAGAACACCATTGGAAGACAGAGGCAATAATTGGAGTGCAGCATTTAGAAGCCAACTAATACCAAGTATTGCTGGCCATCACCCGAAGCAAGGTGAGGGGCACAGAAGAGACTCTCCCTCATCACCCTCAGAAGGAATCAACCCTACTGACACCTTGAGTTTGGACTTTTAGCCTCCAAAACTGTAAGAGGTGAATTTCTGCTGTTTCAAGCCGCCTGGTTTATTATAGCAGCCTTGGCAAACTGATACAGGCCCCAAATCTCCAGCCAAACTGCTTAATGATTTTGTCTCATCTTCTTTTCTTGTAGAATAAAAATAATAATAGCTTCCTATTGTGACCATCCAATGGGCTTCTGCAAGAGAAGGGCTTTGTATTTGGCTACCTGAGCCTTCTGGCCTTAGGGGTATTCCCAAGACTTTCACTCCTCCCACCCCCAGCATGACCACTACAGCTTGGAGACCAGTGGCTCCTAAACTTGAACATGCAACAGAATCACCTGGAAGACTTGTTAAATCACAGATAGCATGGCCTCACCCCAGAGCCGTTTGTCAAATAGGTCTGAGGCGGGACCTTGATAATTTGCTAATCTAACCAGTTTCCAGTGATGTCGATGCTGCTGGTCTGGGGACCACAGATTGAACACCATGGGATTAGACACTTGAGGAAGATTTATGGGTAGCCTAACTAAGTCAGCCTTAGAGGGGGCCCTGAAAGGGTATAGAACTTCCTACATGGCAAACTTCCTGGCTGGACCTTGAGAGAAAAATTGGTATTCTTTTACATTTTTTAATTGATTTATTTTTTTATGATGACAATGGTTAACTAAATCCAATAAGTTTCAGCTGTACACTTTAACAGTAAGGTGTATATATATATATATTTATACTGTGTCTTCACCTCCCATAGTTAGATTTCTTTCTGTCACCACATATTTGACCCGCTTTACCCTGTCTACCTCCCCCTTTCTCCCCCACCCCACTAGTAACCACTAGTCTATAGTCCTCTGGTAACCACTAGTCTATAGTCCATGTCCATGAGTCTCTGTTTGTCCTGTTCATTTGTTGCTTTTAGGTTTATATCCCATATATAAGTGATATCATGTGATTTTCTACTTTTTCTGTCTGGCTTATTTCGCTTAGCATGATTATCTCGAGGTCTATCCATGTTGTCACAAATGGCAGTATTTCATCTCTCCTTATGGCTGAGTAATATTCCACTCTTAGTTTTTTGAGGAACCTCCGTACTGTTTTCGGTAGTGGTTGTACCACTTTTCAGTCCCACCAGCAGTGTATGAGGGTTCGTTTTTTTCTGCATCCTCTCCAACGTTTGTTATTACTTGTCCTGTTGATTGAAAATTGGTATTCTTGAGAGGGTGGAGTTTTAATGTTAACTTAAATATTTGAAATGCCGTTTGAAAATAGTGCTTTATATTTGACTTGTCATTGAAGTCAGTCTTATATATGTGGACCAGAGAAAATACAAGTTGTGCACATTTAATAAAACCACCAACGATTTCTTAAAATAAAAAAAAACACCTCAATCAAAGATAAGTGATCTATTTAAATATATGTAAATTGCCTATCCTTTTATCCCCCTTTAAAGTGTATTTTTAATAAAAATATTAAAGTAGAATACATTTTTTTCATATATAAAACTGATGCTGACAGCGTATTGGAAGGTTGTACTCTGCATTCTTAGTATCGTTGACAGGTTTTTGCTGAGCTAAATTATCATTGCTTTCTTACCTGAACTTTTCTGTAATTAAGAGAATGCACCCTTGAGATGACAGAGTAGAATGCATAATGCGAATAAGAATAGCTTTTCTCTGCATGGCTAACTAGCTACTAAAATAGATCTTGGCCTTTATAACACATGCTTTAACAGGCCAACTAGCCAAATTCTACGTTCAGGGTTAACAACATGCCTTCAGAATCTCTAATGATAGTATCTATCCAGGAATAGAATAAATAAGGCAATGGTAAGGATGCCCTAACAATTTACACTTAAATAAGTTTGTCCTCATTCTAGGTATGGGCACTGCTGTCTCAGAATCCAGTTGCTTGGCATTTATTTATTTGTTCAGCTGCCAACTCCTAGGGGCTTGTGAAGTTCCGGCCCTTGGCAGCCTGACAGATACTAATCAAGTAAACTAAAGGTTTGATTTGTAAATCAGAATGTCAATGTCTTACGGGGAGAATTGACACTTGCTAAAAGACTATATTCCTTGTCACTCAATCCATCTATCCTTGTCTGAGAAGGGAGCCTAATGCAGTGCTTTGCAGGAACTGCATTTGCCTAAATTGCTGTATTTGAGTTGCTAGATCTGGACAAGAAATGGAACTGAGATTAGAAATTATTGCAGGGGTAGGGGCGGGTAGAGGGGATGTATCACTTAGAGTTTATTAATCGCAAGTAACAGATTAATTGAAGGGATCGCTTTATAAATTGTATAAATGTCTAACCACTATCCTGTATACCTGAAACTAATATAAAATAAAATTAAATGTCAAACGTAATTGAAAGAAAATAGTAACAGAAGGCAATACTAGCTGAATGGGAGAATTTATGAGAAAGTCATCAAGGACGCTCAGAATTGACAGGAACCTGGAGCTCCAGGCGTGGATATAGCTAGGGAGCAGCAACAATGACCATCAAAAAGTCTGCTCAGATAGAGAGAAGTTCAGCTGGTTCCAGGCTCGCCCTCTGCTGGATCTAGCTTTTAAAGTTTCAATTAGCCTATATCTATTGGGTGTTTATATTATCCGCTAAGAGTTGTAAAAGTAAAGATAAGACCCTACACTCAAAGAGTTAAGAATCTAAGACTATATATCAATATCTACAATTCATGTTTGACCAAGTTCATGGTAGAGGTGCACAATCAGGGCTTCAGGATTCCACAAATGAAGAGAAGACATGGGGTTAGAAGGTTGGAGAAAGACTCCAAAGGAAAAGCAGTGGAGATGGCAGGAGTTTGAATTTCAAACTGGGATGTAAATAATGAAAGAGACATAGATATAAAAGCCTAATGTGAGTCACCCACTTGATTAAGCCCCCTCCTCCTCCTCTTCGTGTGATTAGATTAATAGAGTTTAGCTAAATGAAGTTTTTACAGGAGGAGGCTCCTGTTCTTTGGAGGGAGGAGGGCTATGTGGGAGAGAAGGAAAGGTGGGGAGGGCAGAGAGAAAGACCTACACATTCCATATCTAAAGAGAAAAAAGAGGTGTGTTTCTCTCTGTGTCTATCGTAGGATGGGTGGTAAGTGACAAACCTAAAAATAAGGAAATAAAGGTAGTCTTTCCCTTGATTTCCCATCTCTAGGAAAAAGCTTGTGAGCCCTGTCCATGCTGGATGGGGGCCCAAGGCTGCTGGCAGCATCCAAAAGCACAAAATCTTATGTTAAGTGCTAGTCACACCAGAACACCTGCCTGGGTCCTGCACAATCCATGCTTTAATACGGGGCTGGCGGGTGAGGGCCGTTGCACATCAGATCCAATGTGGCAAGAATATGGCATCAGTGACGGTGATAAATTGCTCAATCTTTCATTTATTCCTTCTCATCTATATTAATTAACACTAAATGGAGACTCTGGCCTGAATTGAGGCTAGAAGTGGTGACAGAAAAAGTAATAATCAGTAAGACACTTCCCTTCATTGCTTCTGTTTTCTCATCTGTAAAACAAGAAGTTGGGATTTAATGCCCTTTCTTTACTGTGTTTCTTGCGCTTAATGAGCTTACACATAAAGTCAGGAGCAGTTTGTCCTTGTGTGGGCCAGAGGGAGGTGAGATGAGAGCTGCCGTTTGTCCTCTCCATCTTCGGCACAAGGGACCCTCTGAAAGGTGCCAGGGATGCAGTGGCTCTGTGAAAACTAGAGGTCTGGTATTTGCCAGAAGCTTTGTCATAATGCAAGGAGAAATAGTGCATGAATGATGTGATGGAATTATTGCTGACCGTGAATTTCCTGCCCAATTAGTGAGGTGGTGCTGTGTGGGGGTTTCATTTAATTGGAACATTTTAAAGCAGATATAGGTTTACTTACCATTTTATATTGATTTGCTCTTAGGAAAGGAGAGGGCAGCATGTTGAATTACAAATACCTCTTGTTAAACAAAGTTTCTCCTCCTTGACCTTAGATTCCCCTTTTCCTGCATTGTGCTTCTGCATTTCTCCACAGAGCCTCTGTCAAAGCTTCTGTGCAACCAAAGAGGGCGCTCATGTTTGAAATTTTTTCAATGTCTAGTGCATTTATCCCTCTATATCCAAGTTACAGTAGTTGTCTATAGGAAGTGTATTTTGCATCACTGGCCTGGAAACTCCTTGGGGTTCAAGGTCTAGTCCATACTCATCTTAGCATCTCACCTTACCATCCCCCAAACCTCCTATCATGATGCCTGCTAGTAGGAGGAGCTCAACAAATCTCTTTTAAAGGTAACATCTCAAATAGCTATATAGGTATAAACTGTGGCTTCAATAGAAATGTTGGATTTACATGAGAGCCAGAGGATACCTGGGAGAATTAACCACAATTTCAAAAGGATTTAAAATCTTTTAGTTCTTTCTCACAAGGTGGTTCCTTTGATGTATAGCAGAATAAGCCTTTTAAGTAGGTGAATGAAAAGAGCCAGGGAAAGACAGAGACTTGTTTTTGTTTAATTTAGGGTTCAGTGAAGAATTCGAAGTTCTGAGGAGATGCTTCAGGTCCCCAAAAGGTGTGAAACCTTTTATAGTTAGAGAAGAGAGCTCGTGAATCTCAGGCCTTTCCACTTTGTAGATTAGTTGCTTTATCTCTTAGCGGTTTCAACTAAGACCCATCCCTCTATTAAAATGTTTCATTTTTCAGATCAGAGACAAGGTGAGAAAAATTAACTATAAAATACTTTTTCTGTTACATAATAGGAAAGCATTTTAAAAATGGAGAGAACAGAGAAAAAATGTTCAATCGAAATAGCTCCACTAAAGCCCAGTGGTTTTCAATGTGTGGTCCCCAGACCAGAGCATTAGTATCACCTGGGGACTTGTTAGAAATGCACATTCTTGGTCCCCATCTAGACCTAGTGAATCAGAGACTTAGGGATGTGGCCCAGCAATTTGTGCTTTAACAAGTCCTGAAAGGGATTCTGATGCACACTGAAGTTTGAAGACTGCTCCAGTGGCATGACCACTATTAGCATTTTATGGTAGTCTTTTCTTAGAGTTTTCTAATGTCAGCAATCTGGTAATCACCATGGTGGGCCTTATAGGTGTAAGTGTGCCCTGGATGTGCCACTTCATGGGGCTTCAGTCAGGTCACTTTAATGGTTTGTCTTAGACTCCGATGGATCAGTAGCCCCACCTATCTATTGGCAGGACTTTCATCCTTCCCTGTCTGATGTTTCTCTGAGACACAGATTGCCCTTTGCCCTGACATTCCTTTAGAATGGATCACTAGAGCTTACTCTTCACCCTCTCTAGCATTCTAACTGGGAAGGAAAATGAAGGGTAAAAGGTCAGAGAGTATGGTCAGTGCATACTATATAATAGAGGTACCACTGTTTCCTCTGACCCTCAGGCCCAGGGTTAAAGTCTGCCCACTGCTTCAGTGAGGCTGCAAAAAAAAAAAGAGAGAGAAAACACCTCCCCCCAACTTCACTGATGCTCTTTGTAAGAATAAAACAGGCAACTTACTTCATGGACATCTAATGACAAAAAATAAAATACATATGGGCCATGGTAAGAATGGGAAAATGTCCCTTTATTTTCTGGAAAATGGGAAAGCATGTTCCTTCTGTGCATCACTCAGGATGGACTAGTTTTGCCACAGCAACAACTCCAGACTCAGTGGATTAAAATTACTCAGGTTTATTTCTCACTCATGCTAAAGGTCTGTTGAACATCAGCTGGGCACTTTTCTCCGCTTCCTTCTCACTCTGGATTCTGGTTGGCAGACCACAACCATCTAGAATATAGTTGCAGAGGGAAAAGAGAGCTTGGTAGCACCTCATCCCAGTTCTCAGCCAGAAGTGACAATCCCCTTGTTTCCTAACCCACTAGTTAAAGCTTGTCACAGTGCCCCCCACTTAAGCACAAGAGTTTTGGAAAGTGCAGTTCTGCCATGTACGTATCTGGAAGGTACATGGGCATCAGTAATAACTACCACTTTGGATATTTGCTCCTCTTGTCTGATTTCTCTCTGTAGATTGGGTCACAAGTCCATGTGCTCTTACTGCTTCATTATCTACCACTATCGGCTTGACTCTTATGCGTTTCAGTTCACATTATCAAGGAGTATGATTGGTAGCATAGCTGGACAGGATCCCCTTGTATCAATTGTTCATCCTGCGCCTAAGCAACCTGGCTAAAAGGGTGGCGGTGGGATCTACGGTTCCTTCCAGGCAGCAGGGGTTGTGGATGTAATCAAAGGTATTCCTAGTACTCTCATTCTGGTATGTTCTTCCCTTATTCATTCTTGGTAATGTCTTTCATCTTGGCTTCTGTTACTCTGGCTTCTCCTCCTTATAACTTTTGTCCCTACGTGGGGACAGAGTTCAAGTTCTTTCCTATGTGCTCCTCAGTCCCAGAAAGCGGCTAATTACCAGAACATAGAAGACATGTAGTGTTGCTTTGCTACCAAATTAAATTCTACTAGAGTTTCACTTTTGCTCTGCCATATATACTTTGTTACATATGTAGTATTTGTACAATTTATTAGCATGTTTTTCACATTACGTAATGCTTATTTTAGACTGAAAAGTCGAAATCCACTATCATAAGTGAAAGCCCAGTTTATATTTGAGCTTTTCCATATCTGTAAACAGGATTAAATGTTATTACTGTAGTAATAGCCCACTTCAATTTTATTTACCTAACCAACTTTAGGGTTTTAAAAATATTTTGTCGTTTTTAAGTCATTAAGTTGTATCAGACCCAAAAAATAAAATAAAAGGTTGGTGGTTTTTCCTAACGTTATGTTAGTTTATGGCTACTGAAACCAGGGCAGAGAAATGTCTTCTGTGACCAGCCAGTGGGGGCAAAGCAGAGACAGAGCAATGATTTATTCATTACCCCAGATAGAAAGCGACTCCTCCTTTCCAGACTCGAGAGAGGCCAGGCTCAAAGGGCAGGCAGCGCCTTTGAGGCTACCTGGAAGCCAAGCAAGTCACCTGAGTCGTGTCTGGTGCCCGGGTTACGAAGCTGCGGGGACCGGTCCGCAGTCCGCGGGGTACGAACGACACTCCCGGGGTGTGAAAACGCCCTTGGCCCTCTAACCAGGCAGCAGACCTGCAAGCGCCACAGACCCAGGTCCGCCTGTCTGGCGCCGGCGCCCAGGTAGCGCGTGCC